>NC_051160.1:126799448-127099448 GCF_013339745.2 Dermacentor silvarum
AGGACTTCCTGGTTTGAGCGATAAGGAACTGCTGGAGGGTTCCAGGAACAAAACGTGACCAAAGTACAAGGATTGTCATCCGCAGAAATGATCAAGAAATTCCGACAAACATGTCATACTCACCTTTGGAACAAGCGAAATGCCTACCTCTCTAAACGCAGGGTACGTAAAAGTAAATGTAAGACCATATATCCCGAACCCCGACGATGTTTCAAGTGTCAAAGGTTTGGACATGCTTCCACACGCATGCCGAGGACAAACAACCTGTGCTAAATGCAGTTCCAATGACCATCAATCTGACAATTGCACTTCTTCTCTACACTGTGTCAACTGCAAAGGGGACCATCCAGCCTACTCGCGGTCCTGCCCTTGCTGGAAAAAAGAAAAGGAAGTAATTGCACTAACTGTGAAAGAAAAATCTCGTCTATGAAGCAAGAAAGCGACTGTCTTATCTTTCTAGAAGAAGTTTATGCCGAAGTGACGCAGGTGGGGGCAGCGTCACAGAGGCCTCGGGAGTCCTCCGAGCCCAACGCACAGTGGTACCGCAGTGACCCCTCCTGCCCCCGTGGTGGCAGCAGCCAGTGCTGCTCCATCCTCTTCGAAGGGCCCGCAGACGCCAGTCCCGCTGGGCCCTAAACTCAATCGAACTCCACGGCCCGAGACACGTGTCCCGGCGCCCACTCTCGATCCTCCAGCGCCTCTGAGAGAGCGATGGAGGTCGACGCAAAAACCACGGTGTCATTGACGCCGAAGGACAAGCGCTCTCTCGAGCGCGCAAAGAGGGACAAAGTCCCAATAACCACACTATTTAAGAAAGTGATACCCTAAGGGTTATTGCTCCTTTGTATTAGCCTTCTCCACATCCATGTCACCTAACACCTTATATCTTATTCAATCGTAATGAAATTTTTATCTTTCAGTTTCACAATGGCTTTTATTATCCACTGGAACTGCAGAGGTCTATTACGCAATTAGGTGACATCAAAGACATGCTAAGTAACTTCTCTCCTGCGGCCTTGTGCTTGCAGGAAACAACCTTGGCGAAAACTAAAAATTTTTTAAAAGGCTTCACTGTGGTACGGCGCGACCGTACCCAGGCGAGCCGGCTTTCGGGTGGTGTAGCCATGTTCTGCAGGCAGGTATCGCAGCTAGAGAAGTTACCATTAACAGTCACATAGAAGCTGTTGCTGTCACCATTTTAGCGCACAAACCATCACCATTGTTCGCTATACATTCCACCACAATCACATTTACCGTAAAAGACCTAGAGTTAATTTTAAACCAGCTACCTCAACCTTTTTTAATCGCGGGTGATTTTAACGCACATAACACGCTATGGGGTAGTAAAACAAACGACACCAGGGACAAAACACTTGAAGATTTTATCCTTGCAAATGACGTATGCTCTTAAACACCTGTGCTGCAACCTACTGCTCTCCAAGCACAGGAGCTATGAGCTGTCTGGATCTAGCACTGTGCTCTCCGTCTCTCTATAGTGATTTCCACTGGAGGTATTATAGAAATCCCTATGGTAGTGACCATATGCCTGCAATCATAAAACCAACATCCAAGCTACCTATCCTACCTTCTAGACCACCCCGTTGGAAACTTCATCTTGCAAATTGGCCTCTCTCACCGAAAAAGCTAGCTAGACAAACTGATCTTAGATGACCTAAGCATAGACGAAGCGAATGAGAGGATTACTACTTGCATAGTTGCTGCGGCGGAAGAGGCTATTCCCAAATCTTCAGGTTCTTAAGAAAAAAACTAAAACCCGGTGGACAAACGAATGCACAGAAGCTAAAAAATTGCAAAACAAAGCGTGGGGTATTTCCGAAGGTACCCACCCTAGATAATCTGTTATCATTCAAAAAAGCGAAAGCAAAGGCGAGGTATATCCGTAGGCAAGCAGAACGAAATTCATGGAAAAACTATATCTCATCGATTAACAGTTCAATAACATCCAAGAGAATGTGGATCAGGTTCACAAGTTTAGGGGCGACTATGCTACACGATCCCCGTACTCTCAACTCCAGGCACGCAAACAAGTCTACAGGAACAAGCAGACATATTAGGCCAACACTTCTACACTATATCTAGCTCGGCAAACTATTCCGCACATTTCTTAAACACAAACAGTCCGCAGAAAAGCAAAAGCTCCCGACAACGGGAAGTTCAGACAGACCGTTTAATGTCCCTTTAACGCTCCATGAAATAAACAGAGTGATCTCTTCGGGTAAGAAAACAGCACCGGTCCTGACAAAATACATTACACTATGCTGGGCCACCTGTCCCAGAAGCCGTAGGCCTTATTGCGTTTTTTCAACATGATCTGGAAAACGGGTAAAATGCCTGCAGAGTGGAAAAAGGCCATTATTGTTCCCTTCTTAAAAGCGGGAAAGTCACCAAATACTCCCAGCAGCTATAGACCTATAGCACTAACAAGTTGTCTCGCAAAATCGTACGAGAGCATAAAATATAAGGCTAACATACGTTCTTGAAACAGATAACTTACTCGATACTCACCAGTGTGGTTACAAAAGGCTGCTCAACAACTGACCATCTTGTCCGTCTTGAACATACCATACGTGAGGCATTCCTTTACAAACAGCACTGCCTAGCGGTATTTTTCGACCTGGAAAAAGCTTACGACACCACATGGAGGTATGGCATTTTACAAGATCTAGCTACACTAGGAATACGTGGCAGGATGCTGAACTGTCTGGCCGATTTTCTGTCAAACCGAACATTTCAAGTCCGTCTGGGCGCAACACTGTCCCGAGTCTTTGTTCAAGAAAATGGCGTCCCACAGGGTTGCGTATTAAGCACCACTCTTTTCGTGGTGAAGATGAATTCCATAAATTCGGTTATACCGTCCACATTATGCACTCTTTATACGTCGACGACCTTCAGATTGCATGCCGTGCCTCGGGAAGGTCTACATGCGAAAGGCAAACCCAGATAAAATAAACAAGCTGACGCAATGGGCCGATAAAACTGGATTTCGCTTTTCTACACAAAAAACTGTGGCAGTCGTGTTTTCACAAAAAAGGGGGCTATACCCGGACCCAGTTCTCAAAATAACCAAAGCCCATTACCGGTTTAAGCACGAACAAAAGTTCTTAGGAATCATTTTTGATAGCAAATTAAACTTCATCGCTCACATTAACAGCGTAAAAACTAAGGCAAACAAAGCGCTTAACATCTGAAGGTCCTATCACGTAAACATTGGGGCGCCGATCGAACGTGCCTGTTACGTATTTACCGCTCTGTCGTGCGCAGCATTCTTGACTACGGTGCCCGCAGGGGCGTCTGCGTCGGCAGGCGTTTGGGTGTGGCGACAACCACGGACCCGAGCACACGAGGGTTGGACCCTCCCGCGTGTAGCCGTGCGTGGCTTAGCCGTGTCCGGGAAGGGGGATCCTGGGGGTTGAGCTGATGCCGGGTGTTTGGACCTTTAAGGCCCCTCGGCGGAGGCAACACATCCCTTTGGCCTCTGCTTCACGTAGACGGCACCCCCGGACTGACCCACCCGGGGGGAATCGGTAGTTGCCCTTTCCTGTCCTTCTCTCCCAATCTTCGTCTTTCTCTTTCACTTCAATCTTTCCTGTCCTCTCTTTATTTTCCTTTTACTTCCGATTTCATGGGCAGCAAGGGTTAACCTTGTGCATTATATCCAGCCTGGGGTATAGGTATTTGGTTATAGTGGGGATGCACCGTTGGCGTGCACAGAACTGAATAGTTTGTCCTGTGTCGTCCCCTAGTTGGGCTCCATGGTGGGTGGCGGCCATCCCTGCCGAATATAGGAATCTCTTAATGGAATCCAATTTCCCCCCACTACCTGATCGCTCCCTCAAGAGGGGGCGCACCGATGAAAGCTTCAATTTTTTCATGCAGCCGAAAGAAATATTCCCAAAGTACCACGTAATCCACAGTCAGCATGAAACCAAGACAGTCCGCACAATATCTCCTTTTGTTGTGGTCAAAATCTTGACAGAATCGCTCGGCCCAGGCTACAAAGTACTAAGATGGGAAGCGGCGACCTTCTTCTTGAAGTTCGAGACAAGACCCTGTACAGCAAATTAACAAAACTCATTGCTTTTGGAGACATTCCCGTATCAGTGGGCCCACACAGATCATTGAACACTGTCCGCGGTGTTCATCTCTGAAGATGACCTAATTGACCTTAGTGAGAGCGAGCTACTCGAGGGGTGGCAAGATCAGAATGTAGTAAAAGTACAAAGAATAACCATCAGCGCGATGACAAGCAATCCCGACGAAACACATAATCATTACCTTTGGAACAAGTAACCTACCAGACTCAATAGAACTGGATACTGCAAACTCCGTGTACGGCCATACATCCCGAATCCGCGCCGATGCTTCAAGTGTCAGCGGTTCGGGCATGGTTCGCAAACCTGCCGAGGGCGCACCACCTGTGCAAAATGTGCATCCAATGAGCACCTATCTGACTCCTGCACTTTCACCACCCGCTGTGCTAACTGTGACGGAGATCACCCCGCGTACTCCCGTTCATGTCCGTCTTGGAAAAAGAGAAGCAAATCATTGAACTCAAAATCAAATTTAATCTGTCGTTCTAAGAAGCACGCAAGCGTTTCTCTATGCATAACCAGTCTAGTCCGTCCTACACCGATTTGGCGCGCCGGGGGGCAGCGCCACGTCATTCGGCGGCCGCTCAAGTCACACGGAGTGTGACGGCAGCCACACCATCAGCCCCCCCGGCTGGAGCAGCCAGCGCTGTTCCGCCCCCTGCTAAGGAGGGCCAGCAGACCCGCGGGCCTGCCGGACCCAGGGCCACTGCCCGTGCAGATAGGCCCGAAACCCCCGCAAACGTGCCCGCTGAGCGGGCACTATCCACCGCCTCAGATGAGGTGATGGATACACGAAAAACACCGGCGTCTCAGACGCCCAAAGAACGGCGCAGCTCCCTCGAGCGCGCCGGGAAGAAAGGGAAAACCCCCATCACGGGGCCTGGAAAGGCCTCGTGAGCTAGCTTAATTTACCTCTCAGACACACAGCACAAAACACATATAAATTGGATACACAGATACTGCAGTGGAATGTTAGAGGTTTACTCCACAATCTTGATGACATTCAGGAACTCCTTCACAAGTTTAATCCAAGGGTGCTGTGTGTCCAAGAAACCCATCTTAATTCTTCTCATGCGAACTTTCTCCGGCAGTATGCCATTTACCGAAAAGACCGCAACGACGCCCTTGTCTCGTCGGGCGGTGTGGCCATAATAGTAGATAGAGGTGTTGCTTGCCGGCAAATACAGCTTAAAACGCCTCTAGAGGCAGTTGCTGTCCGTACAGTACTATTTAATAAGATGATCACAATTACCTCTTTATACATCCCCCCAAACTACCACCTGTCAAAAACGAATTTCACAGTTTATCTGTGAACTGCCCGAGCCTTATATTGTCGTGGGCGATTTTAATGCACACCACACCCTTTGGGAGATCGTCGCTGTGATGCTAGAGGGCGCCTAGTAGAAAGCTTCCTCCTCTCTACAGGTGCATGCTTACTAAATAAAAAAGAGCCTACATTTTACAGCATGGCAAACAAAACATATTCATCTATCGATTTAAGCCTTGCATCTAGCACGCTCGTACCATACCTAGAGTGGAACGTGATTAAGAATCCATATGGGAGCGACCATTTTCCCATTGTCATAAAATTAACAAAAGCAGATGAGTGCTCTCCACGGGTCCCCCATTGGAAAGTCGAGTCAGCCGACTGGAAGCGTTATAAAGAACTCACGCGCATGAACTGGGAAGACATCTCTACACTTCCTATCGATGATGCAGTGGCGTATTTGACAGCGTTTATTGTTGATGCGGCGTCAATATGTATCCCCGAAACAAATGGATCGCCTTCTAAACGACGTGTTCCCTGGTGGAATGATGAATGTAGAGAAGCACGAAAAAAACAAAATAAGGCTTGGAATCACCTCCGTGACTCTCCGACTACAGAGAATCTTATCAGCTTCAAGAAAATAAAATCTGAAGGAAGAAGAACACGCCGCCGTGCCAAAAGGAAAAGCTGGCAGAGATACATCTCTAGCATAAATTCTTATACAGATGAAAGAAAAGCTTGGACAAGGGTAAACAAGATAAAAGGTCGTGAAACTCATCCTCTACCATTAGTGAATACACAAGGAGACACTCTTGAGGCCCAAGCTGATTCTCTAGGGGAACATTTTGAATACATTTCCAGTTCATCCCATTATTCAGATACATTCCTGAGACACAAGCGACAAGCAGAGCGACTGCCTCTGGATCGGAAAGGAGAAAGAAATGAACCTTACAACCGTCCGTTTAACATGGCAGAATTTCAGGCTGCACTAAATTGTTGTAATAAATCGGCCCCCGGAAACGATCGAATAGTTTACGAGATGATAAAACACTTACACCCCGAAGCACACAAAACACTCCTATCGCTTTTCAACGCCATTTTCTCTGCAGCTATATTCCGTCCGCCTGGAAGGAAGCAATCATAATACCTATTCTTAAAGAAGGCAAGGACCCGTGTTCGGCGAGCAGCTCTAGGCCTATAGCCCTGACAAGCTGCTTATGCACTCTTTGAGAGAATGGTAAATCGACGCCTGATCATTATCTTGAAATCAACAAAATAATTGACGCCTTGTAGATGCACAACTGATCACCTTGTCCGCATCGAGGCGAATATCCGGGATGCTTTCGTGCACAAACAGTTTTTATTATCGGTATTTTTAGATATGGAGAAGGCATATGATACAACTTGGCGTTTTGGAATTCTCCTTGATCTGGCTGGAATGGGAGTCCGAGGCAACCTGTTGAACGTGATTCAAAGCTATCTATCTAACCGCACGTTCCGTGTTAGGGTTGGCAATATCCTAATCTCGTCCATTTACTCAAGAAACAGGTGTACCTCAAGGTGGTGTGCTGAGCTGTACTCTCTTCGTTGTGAAAATGAACTCGCTCCACACTGTCGTACCTCGTACAATGTTTTATTCCGTGTATGTGGATGACGTGCAAATAGGTTTTAGATCATGTAACATTTCTATCTGTGAGCGACATGTTCAGCTTGGGTTAAACAAAGTATGTAAATGGGCTGACGAGAATGGATTTAAACTGAACCCTCAAAAAAGCACTTGCGTTCTTTTCTCGAACAAGAGAGGTATACTACCTGACCCCTGTATTCATCTTAATGGACAGCGGCTATCTGTGAGCCATGAACATAAATTTTTAGGCCTCATTTTAGATTCTAAATTAACATTTATCCCCCATTTGAAATATCTGAAAGCGAAGTGTTTGAAGACAATGAATCTACTGAAGCTATTGTCCCGGACATCATGGGGAAGCGATAGGAGATGCCTTTTGAGCCTCTACAAAAGTCTCATAAGGTCGCGCCTCGACTACGGAGCTATAGTATATAATTCCGCTGCACCCAGTGCTTTGAAGATGCTAGATTCCGTTCACCACTTAGGCATCCGACTTGCTACAGGTGCCTTCAGGACTAGTCCTGTAGAAAGCCTGTACGTTGAATCAAACGAGTGGTCACTACATCTCCAAAGGACTTACTTAAGTTTTGCCTACGCCCTTAAGGTTGAATCAGATAGCCAGCATCCATGTCATTCTACCATTCGCGACTTGTCCACGGCCAGGCTGTTCCGTAACCGCCCGGCCACTAGGCCTCCTCTGTCACACCGGTTGGAAGCACTTTCAGAAGAAACAGGCGTCCCTCTTCTAAAGAATGTCCTAATGCCTCCTACTAGGCTTCCACCACCTTGGGAGTGGCAGACCATCCAGTACGATATCTCTTTCGTAGAAATATCAAAATGGGCACCTGAAGCACACATACATTCGCATTTTCTTGGACTTCGGGAGAAGTATTCTTGCAGTGAATTTTATACGGACGCCTCCAAATCGTTTACTGGTGTTGCTTACGCAGCTTTGGGACCGTCTCTTTCAGTGTCCGGGGCACTAAATCCACATACAAGTATTTTTACAGCAGAAGCATACGCAATCCTTTCAGCAGTCAAACACATAAAACAAATGAATATTACAAAAGCAATTGTGTTCACAGACTCATTGAGCGTCGTTAGAGCTCTAATGAGTCTACGAAAACACAAGAATTCAGTTTATAACGAACTGTACAGCTTGATATGCTCAGCTTACAAGGACAACCAAGTAATCATAATATGCTGGGTACCTGGCCATAGAGGCATTAAAGGCAACGTAGCTGCAGACGAAAGTGCCACTTCAGTAGTCTTTGAACATACGAATAGAAACATAGCCATCCCTTCCACTGACCTAAAGCCTTTCTTGCGCCATGAATTACGAAAATATTGGCAAAGGCAGTGGGATAATCAAGTGCAAAATAAGCTACATGAAATCAAGCCAAGAATTGGGAGATGGATATCTCAGAAAACAACAAGACACAAGGAAGTGCTTCTTTGCAGGTTAAGGATAGGACATACCTATGGAACACACTCGTATCTCCTTACAGGAAGTGATCCTCCGACATGTGATAGGTGTGGCGACATACTTACAGTTCTCCATGTCCTTATCCAGTGCCCAGAAATAGAAGCTCAACGTAAAAAGTACTTTTATCCCGCGTATCGTGAGTACACCCCCCTTCACCCAGCATTCTTTCTTAGCCATGAGCCGCTTTTTGATTTTAATGCCGTCTTAAAGTTTTTAGCAGATGTAAACACGTTACAAGTCATCTGGCCAGGGTATCTGTAGCGCAGTCTCGACTTGCAGGCTGCAGCTGCAGTGCAAAAACATTTTACAGCACGTGCCTCTCAGTCCTTGATTTCAAGGACCTCGTGAGGCAATAGTGCTATTGCATATACTTTATTATGTCACCGCTTTGTAACGAAACCTTTACGCTCATACCTCACATCATTAGTTTTTGTCATTATTTTAACGCTCATATATTTTACGCAATTTATAGCGATTTGTTTTAGGCCTCTTTACAGCCACCTTTTATGTACCATTTGCATCCTACTGTCCACTCCATCCATAATGCATTCAGAACCCATCACCATGTGTCATGGCGCTCTTGGCCATAGCTGGCCCTTGCGCCATTAAACACTACACATCATCATTCTTGACTACGGTTGCATAGTTTATGGGTCAGCAAGGCAGTCATACATCAAACGTCTTGATCCCACACACAACCACGGACTACGCTTAGCAACTGGCGCATACAGGACCTCCCCAATAGAAAGCCTGTATGCCGAGAGTAACGAACCCTGTTTGGAGCACCGAAGAGCTTTGCTCACAATCTCATACGTGCTTAGAATCACAGCTCTACCCAATCATATATGCCACACTATTGCTACCTACACCACAAACAGAATACACTATGCCAACAAACCACACAGCGTGAGACCACTTATCCTTCGATTTGAAGATATGTGCCAAAACTACAATATTCCGAGCGAGGCTCTCAAGGTCGCCGAAACACCGAATAGACTGCCCCCGTGGTATGATTTCGCACATTTTTGCGATTTTACCCTAACATGCCACAAGAAAAAGAAACACCGCTTGAACACATAATGCAAGATTTCTTAGAATTACAAAATAAATACAATGACTACACCGAGTTTTACACTGACGGTTCCAAGACAAATGAACATGTTGGAAGCGCAGTTGTATCGGAATGCTGGGAAAATTGTCTTAGGTTGCCACAGTCTGCTTCAGTTTTTACAGCCGAAGTATATGCCCTGCTTATGGCCTTAGAAAAAATAGTAACAGAAGATTATAAAAAAGCGGTTGTCTACACAGATTCCCTTAGTTCACTTAATTCTCTCCATAGAAAATCAGAGTGCGAACCTTTTCTCGGCTGCATCCTGAGAATGCTCGGCAAATGTGAAAAGCACGGTAAAATAATTCGTCTCTGTTGGGTTCCAAGTCACGTGGGAATCCCGGGAAATGAAAAGGCGGACAAATGTGCAGCACTCACAGCCTGTAACAAAATTAGACAAATAAATCTTCCATTCAAGGACTGTGTCCGGGTGGTCCGTGCTGCGATCACCTCAAAGTGGCAACACGAGTGGGGCTGCCAAGTAAATAACAACTACAAATAGTAAAACCCATACTACAGGAGTGGAAGACATCTTATCACCAGGAACGTTTTATGGAAGTCATTCTATGTCGCATTCGCATCGGACACACACATCTCACACATAACTTTTTATTGAAAAATGAACAACAAACGGTTTCTGATCACTGCCAAGAATCCCTAACTGTGAATCACATTTTAATAACATGTCCGGCGTTGGAGGAAAAAAGACAGAAATATTTTTATGAACTTTACAAAACACTAACACCACTTCATCCATCCCTGATCCTAGCTGAAAATTCACTTGTATCTCTAGACGATGTTTTTAACTTTTTAGATGAAACAGGGTTCTTAAACAAATTTTAAAGTAAATGATCTTTGTTGCTTGAAGCACTTTTATCAAATTATATATTTTCAACCTGTGCATGGCGCATCATAGCCTTAGTTGCTTTTGCGCCACAAAACCTTACATAACTAACTAACTAACTAACTGTGTGTACAGGAAACGCACTTAAAATCAACACATACAAACTTTCTCCGACACTATGTTACGTTTCGTAAAGACCGTGACGATGCTATCGCATCATCAGGCGGTGTTGCCATTATAATTCACAAAAGCATAGCATGTCAACATTTGCAGCTAAACACCCCTCGAAGCAGTGGCAGTTCGACTTGTTCTTCTGAACAAACTCATCACCATTTGCTCGCTTTACATTCCCCCACATTACCACATACACAAACATGAATTTCAGTCCCTTATAGACGAATTGCCAGAACCTTATCTTGTTCTTGGCGATTTCAATGCGCACAGCAGTCTGTGGGGCGACTCTCGTATCGATGCGCGAGGTCGTCTTGTTGAAGAATTTCTTTTCTCGTCTGGTGCGTGCCTCCTGAATAAAAAGGAACCTACATTTTACTGTATTGCAAACAGAACATTTTCTTCTATTGATCTGAGCATAGCTTCCGCGTCTCTATTTTCTGAACTTAAATGGGAAGTCATCAAAAATCCTTACGGGAGCGATCATTTCCCAATACTACTTAGAACAACCAAAGAAAATGAGTCTTCACCACAAGCCCCTCGATGGAATGTTGGTACAGCCGATTGGGAGAAATTTCAAACTCTTACTAGTAGCATCTCCTGGGCTGACATCTCTTCGTTAGGAATTGAGGCTGCTGTTGAGTATTTCACTACCTTCATAATTGATGCCGCCTCTAAATGCATATCCGAAATAAGTGGTGTGGTATGCAAACGCCGTGTCCCATGGTGGAACGACGAATGTAGGAACGCTCGTAAGAAACAGAACAAAGCGTGGGGGTTGTTACGTGATTCTCCTACTGCGGAGAATCTTATAAATTTTAAGAAGGTAAAGTCCGAAGGCAGGAGAACGCGCCGACACGCCAGAAGAGAGAGCTGGCAGAAGTTTTTATCAGGTATAAACTCGTATACAGATGAATCCAAAGTCTGGAACAGGGTAAATAAGGTAAGAGGACGACAAACATATTCACTCCCTTTGGTAAGCACACAGGGCGACAGCTTGGAAGACCAAGCGAACCTCCTGGGCGCACATTTTCAGCTAGTGTCCAGCTCATCGCACTATTCCGAAACGCCCCGCAGGGGCGTCTGCGTAAGCAGGCGTTTGGTGTGTTGCGACACCACGGACCCGAGCACATGAGGGTTGGCCCCTCCCGCGTGTAGCCGTGCGCAGCTTAGCCGTGTCCGGGGAAAAGAGGATCCTGGAGGTTGAGCCGATGCCGGGTGTTTGGACCTTTACGGCCCCTCGGTGGAGGCAACACACCTCTTTGGCCTCCGCTTCGCGTAGACGGCACCCCCGGACTGACCCACCCGGGGAAATCGGTAGTCGCCTTTTCCTGTCTCTCTCTCCCCAATCTTCGTCTCTCTCTCACACTTTTTAGCCTGTCCTGTCTTCTACTTTCTTCCATTTACTTCCATTCTCCCTGGCGGCAAGGGTTAACCGTGTGTGGCTATCCTACCTTGGGTACACCATATTTGGTTATAGTAGCGGCGTACGACTGGCGTCGTGCAGACTTGTGTACAAGCTCTGCCGCGTCCCCTCGTTGGGCTCCGTGGTGGGTGGTCGGCGCTGTTGCCGAACATATACATCTCCTTATGGCAGCGCAAACCTCTGTCGTCTATGATCGGCCTCTGAAAAGAGGCCGCACCGAAGCAACGTTCCAGTTCTCCTTTCGGAGCAACACCCCAGCATTCCCCAAGTATCATGTAGTACATAGTGAAAACAACACACCCGTGAGAAAGCTGTCTCCTTTCCTGGTAGCCAAGTGCCTAAAAGACAAAATTGGACCGACATATAAAGCCTCAAAAATGTCTAGCGGGGACCTCCTCCTAGAACTAAATGACAAAGATCAAGTACAAAAGCTCTCAGAACTTACCAGTATTGGTGATGCCACAGTTACAATTTCAGCCCACAGAACTCTAAACACAAGTAGAGGTGTGATATCCGAGGAGGACTTCCTTGGCTTGAGCGATGAGGAACTGCTGGAGGGTTTCCAGGAACAAAACGTGACCAAAGTACAAAGAATTGTCATCCGCAGAAACGATCAAGAAATCCCGACAAAACATGTAATACTCACCTTTGGAACAAGTGAAATGCCTACCTCTCTCAATGCAGGATATGTAAAAGTAAATGTCAGGCCATATATCCCGAACCCCAGACGATGTTTCAAGTGTCAAAGGTTTGGACATGCTTCACATGCATGCCGAGGACAAACAACCTGTGCTAAATGCAGCTCAAATGATCACCAATCTGACAATTGCACTTCTTCTCTACACTGTGTAAACTGCAAAGGGGACCATCCAGCGTACTCGCGGTCTTGCCCTTGCTGGAAGAAAGAAAAGGAAGTCATTGCCCTAACTGTGAAAGAAAAAATCTCGTTCTATGAAGCAAGAAAGCGACTGTCTTACCTTTCGAGAAGAAGTTATGCCGAAGTGACGCAGGCGGGGGCAGCGTCACAGAGGCCTCAGGAGTCCTGCGGGCCCACACACAGTGGCCCTGCAGTGACCCCTCCCGCCCCCGTGGTGGAAGCAGTCAGCACTGCTCCATCCTCTTCGAAGGACCCGCGGACACCAGTCCCGCTGGGCCCTAAAATCAATCGAACCCCAAGGCCCGAGACACGTGTCTCGGCGCCCAACTCTCGGTCCTCCAGCGCCTCAGGGAGAGCGATGGAGGTCGACTCAAAAACCCCGGTGTCGTCGACGCCGAAAGACAAGCGCTCTCTCGAGCGCGCAAAGAGGGACAAAGTCCCAATAACCACGCTAATCAAGAAAGTAATAACCTAAAGGTTATCACTCCATTGTATTAGCCTTCTCTACATCTATGTCACCTAACATCTTATATCCTATTCAATCATAATGCCATTTTTTACCCTTCAGTTTTAAAATGGCTTTTATTATCCACTGGAATTGCAGAGGACTTTTACGCAACTTAGGTGACATCAAAGACATGCTAAGTAATTTCTCTCCTGTGGCCCTATGCTTGCAGGAAACAAACCTAGGCGAAAAGCATAAAAATTTCTTAAAAGGCTTCACTGTGGTACGACGCGACCGTACCCAGGCAAGCCGGCTTTCGGGTGGTGTAGCCATTGTTCTGCAGGGAGGTATTGCAGCCAGAGAAGTTGCCATTAGCAGTCACATAGAAGCCGTTGCTGTCACCATTTTAGCGCACAAAACCATCACCATTTGTTCGCTATACATTCCACCACAATCACATTTTACAGTAAGAGACCTAGAGTTAATTTTAAATCAGCTACCTGAACCTTTTTTAATAGTGGGTGATTTTAACGCACATAACACCTTATGGGGTAGCAAAACAAACGACACCAGGGGACAAACACTTGAAGATTTTATCCTAGCGAATGACATATGCCTTTTAAACACTGGTGCTACAACCTACTGCTCTCCAAGCACAGGAGCTATGAGCTGTCTGGATCTAGCACTGTGCTCTCCGTCTCTCTATAGTGATTTCCAATGGAATATTATAGATAATCCTTATGGTAGTGACCATATGCCTGCAATCATAAAACCAACCTCCAAGCTACCTACCCTACCTTCTAGACCACCCCGTTGGAAACTTCACCTTGCAAATTGGCCTCTCTTCACCGAAAAAGCTAGTCTAGATAAACTGACCTTAGATGACCTAAGCATAGACGAAGCGAATGAGAGGATCACTACCTGCATAGTTGCTGCGGCGGAACAGGCTATTCCCCAATCTTCTGGATTCTTAAGGAAAAAACTAAAACCCTGGTGGACGAACGAATGCACAGAAGCCAAAAAATTTCAAAACAAAGCGTGGGGCATCTTCCGAAGGTACCCAACCCAAGATAATCTGTTATCATTCAAAAAAGCGAAAGCAAAGGCGAGGTATATCCGTAGGCAAGCAGAACGAAATTCATGGAAAAATTATATCTCATCGATTAACAGTTCAATAACATCCAAGAGAATGTGGGACCAGGTTCACAAGTTTAGGGGCGACTATGCTCCCTACACGATCCCCGTACTCTCAACTCCAGGCACGCAAACAAGTCTTCAGGAACAAGCAGACATATTAGGCCAGCACTTCTACACCATATCTAGCTCGGCAAACTATTCCATAACATTTCTCAAACACAAACAGTCCGCAGAAAAACAAAAGCTTCCGACAACCGGAAGTTCAGATAGACCGTTCAATGCCCCTTTAACACTGCATGAAATAAACAGAGTAATCTCTTCGGGTAAGAAAACAGCACCGGGTCCTGACAAAATACATTACGCTATGCTGGCCCATTTGTCCCAGAAAGCGGTGGAGGCCTTGTTGCGTTTTTTTAACACGATTTGGGAAACAGGTAAAATGCCTTCAGAGTGGAAAAAGGCTGTTATTGTTCCCTTCCTGAAGGCGGGAAAGTCACCAAACACACCTCACAGCTACAGACCTATAGCACTAACAAGTTGCCTCGCTAAATCATACGAAAGCATAATAAATATAAGACTAACATACGTTCTCGAAACAGATAACTTGCTAGATACTCACCAGTGTGGCTACAAGAAAGGGTGCTCAACAACTGACCATCTTGTTCGCCTTGAACATACCATACGTGAGGCATTCCTTTACAAACAGCACTGTCTAGCGGTGTTTTTCGACTTAGAAAAGGCATACGACACCACATGGAGGTATGGCATTTTACAAGATCTAGCAACACTAGGAATACGCGGCAGAATGCTCAACTGTCTGGCTGATTTTCTGACAAACCGAACATTTCAAGTCCGTCTGGGGGCAACACTGTCCCGCGTCTTCGTCCAAGAAAATGGCGTCCCACAGGGTTGCGTATTAAGCACCACTCTTTTCGTGGTGAAGATGAATTCGATAAATGCAGTTATTCCGTCCAACATTATGTACTCTTTATACGTAGACGACCTTCAAATTGCATGCCGTGCCTCGGGTATGTCTACATGCGAAAGACAAACCCAGATAACAATAAACAAGTTGACGCAATGGGCCGATAAAAATGGATTTCGTTTTTCTACACAAAAAACTGTGGCAGTCGTGTTTTCACAAAAAAGGGGGTTACACCCGGACCCAGTTCTCAAGTTAAATCAAAGCCCATTACCGGTCAAACACGAACAAAAGTTCTTAGGAATAATTTTCGACAGTAAACTAAACTTCATTGCCCACATTAACAGCATCAAAACTAAGGCAAACAAAGCGCTTAACATCCTGAAGGTCCTATCACGTAAGCATTGGGGCGCCGACCGAACGTGCCTGTTACGTATTTACCGCTCTGTCGTGCGCAGCATTCTTGACTACGGTTGCATAGTTTACGGATCAGCAAGGCAGTCGTACATCAAACGTCTTGATCCCACACACAACCACGGACTGCGCTTAGCAACTGGCGCGTACAGGACCTCCCCAATAGAAAGCCTGTATGCCGAGAGTAACGAACCCTGTTTGGAGCACCGAAGAGCTTTGCTCACAATTTCATACGTGCTTAGAATCACAGCTCTACCTAATCATATATGCCACACTCTTGTTACCTACACCACAAACAGAATACACTATGCCAACAAACCACACAGTGTGAGACCACTTATCCTTCGATTTGAAGATATGTGCCAAAACTACAATGTTCCGAGCGAAGCTCTCAAGGTCGCCGAAACACCGAATAGACTGCCCCCGTGGTATGATTTCGCACATTTTTGTGATTTTACTCTGACATGCCACAAGAAAAAAGAAACACCGCTTGAACACATAAGGCAAGATTTTTCACAATTACAAGAAAAATACAATA
Organism: Dermacentor silvarum; assembly: GCF_013339745.2. Taxonomy (NCBI): domain Eukaryota; kingdom Metazoa; phylum Arthropoda; class Arachnida; order Ixodida; family Ixodidae; genus Dermacentor; species Dermacentor silvarum. Next base: position 126,815,823 of record NC_051160.1, read on the forward strand.
ACTACACCGAGTTCTACACTGACGGTTCCAAGACAAAGCAACATGTTGGAAGCGCAGTCGTATCGGAACACTGGGAACACTGTCTTAGGTTACCACAGTTTGCTTCGGTTTTCACAGCCGAAGTATATGCCCTGCTCATGGCCTTAGAAAAAATAGTTACAGTAGAGTATAAAAAAGCAGTTGTCTACACAGATTCCCTCAGTTTACTTAATTCCCTCCATAGAAAATCAGAGTGCGAACCCTTTCTCGGCTACATCTTGAAAACGCTCGGCAAAAGTGAAAAACATGGTCAAGTAATTCGTCTCTGCTGGATTCCAAGCCACATGGGAATCCCGGGAAATGAAAAGGCGGACAAATGCGCAGCAATGGCTGGCCGTGAAAAAATTACAGAGATAAATCTTCCATTCAAGGACTGTGTCCGGGTGGTCCGTGCTGCGATCACCTCAAAGTGGCAACAGGATTGGGGCTGTCAAGTAAATAACAAGCTACAAATAGTAAAGCCCATACTGCAGGAGTGGAAGACATCATACCACCAGGAACGGTTCATGGAAGTCATTCTATGTCGCGTTCGCATCGGACACACACATCTCACGCATAACTTTTTATTGAAAAATGAAGAACAAGCGGTCTGTGACCAATGCCAAGAATTGCTAACTGTTAATCACATTTTAATAACATGTCCGGCGTTGGAGGAAAAAAGACAGAAATATTTTTATGAACTTTACAAAACACTAACACCACTTCATCCCTCCCTGATCCTAGCTGAAAATGCACTTGTATCTCTAGACAATGTTTTTAAGTTTTTAGATGAAACAGGTTTCTTAAACAAATTTTAACTAATGATCTTTGTTGCTTCAAGCACTTTCATCAAATTATATATTTTCATCCTGTGCATGGCGCATCATAGCCTTAGTTGCTTTTGCGCCATAAAACCTTACCTAACTAACTAACTAACATTCTAAGCGTGTAAGGATAATTTTTTCCATTACTTTACCTACGCAACTTGCCAGGGCAATAGGGCGATATGATGTCAGGTCTAAAGGCGACTTCCCTGTTTTAGTAGCGGTACAAGCCGACTGATTTTCCATTGCAGAGGAACAATTCCGTCACGCCATGAGCGGTTGTAGTAATTCAACAGCTCTTGCCTGGCCTCCCGTCCAAGATGGACAAGAGCTGCATAGGTGATGCCGTCAGGCCCTGGTGAAGATGAACGTCGAGAAGCAGCCAAAGATGCGTCAAGTTCTTCCATAGTAAATGGAAGTTCCATTTCTGGTACGCGAGACACAGGGACGACACTAACACCTTCGGCGTGGGGGGTGACACACACGCCGGCGATCCGCGCACAAAAATTATTTGCCACCTCAAGTTGCGTCTGGCAGTGATGTAGGGCTAAGGCCATGAAGGGATGTCGCTGTTGTGGAGACGAGCGGAGGCCACGAACTGTCCTCCAGATGTATGAAAGTGGTTTACGAGGGTCCAGGGATTCACAAAAGGACTTCCAACGTTGTTCCTGTAATTTGTCCAAACGGCGCTGAATTTTCTTCTGTGTTCTTCGTGCCATTCTCAGGTCACAAACTGCCTTCGTGCGCCTGTACCTCCTTTCAGCTCGTCGTCGAAGTGCCGTTAGCCTCTCCAGTTCTACGTCAAATTGGGAACGGTTCGCTTTCAATGTTAGGAGGCATGAAGCTTCTCGCATTGCCTCTGAGATGGTTTCCTCTAGGCTATGGCCCAAGTCTTCTCTGCATGAATTTTCCATATGTAGCTTGAATTTAGTCCAATCGATACGTTGTACTGCATTCGACGAGGAGGAATTGTTTAGCCCCCTGATCTTCAAGTAAGCGGGAATATGGTCACTTCCATGCGTTTCTATGTCTGAAAACCACTGTACTTGCGAGCTGAAGCATCGTGATACCAAAGTCAAATCCAGGCAACTGCTGCACTTGAGGCCTCGCAGGTATGTAGGACTGCCGTCATTCATCACACAAAGGTCGTGATCATTGGCGAATGTTACCAGATTCCTGCCTCTGGAATTGATTGCCGAGCTACCCCAGAGTAAGTGATGTGCGTTGAAATCGCCCGTTATAATCCAAGGACCACTGGTATGTAACAATATGTCTCGCAGTCTATCGCATTCAAATCGTCCTGACGGCGATAAGTAGACACCAATGAGTGTGAATGACACGTGTTTCCTTTTTACACGTAGGCAGACATACTGATTGTCATCATGTGGTTGTACTGCATGGTGGGCATACGTAAAATCCGTGCGGATGTAAACGACAATTTTGCTGCGCTCCTCGCACGTCGATGACAAAAATGGTTCGTACCCTGACAGTTTGATGGGAGTAAGTACGTTGGGTTCACAAATAACGATTATGGGAATCCGATTTGTGAAAACATATTGACGGAAGGATGAGATGCGGGACCTCAAGCCTCTGGCGTTCCACTGTAAAATCGAAGCTTGTCTGACCTCAGTGCGAAATGACAGTATTGGACGAGCCATGGTGTCTACTCAAGGCTTGCGAGTACTGGATTTAGAGCATCCAGTACCTGTAGTGCACTTTGAGCTGACGGCGTTTTTAGCTTGCCTAGGAGCACGCGAATGGCGTTCATCATTGATCGAAGCATCGCGATCACTTGTTTGTCCTCTTCAGGCAGTTTATCGGCGGGAGGTTCAGCATTCGTGGCTGCCGATGTGCGCTGTGGCTGTGGTCTTGGCAACCTAGGCCAAGCTACATCAACCGCAGTCTCACTTTTTCCAGCATTCTGGTTCCTATCAGCCGTGACCGGTCTGGGCGGCAAGGGCGGTGGAGCCGGTGGATATGCGACAGACGCGGTAGAGACGCTGATTTTCTTCAACGAACGTCGGCGACGATATCGCCGCTTTCTGATGGTTTTGGCAGCCTCTCGGTGAGACGAATGGTCTCTCGCCATTTGTTTTAATACAGCCAGCTCCCTTTTCATGTTTGGGCAATCCTTTGACGAAGCTTCATGGGGCCCATGACAATTCGAGCATTTAAGAACAGTGGCCCTGCAATCATCCGCGGAGTGCGTTTCAGCGCAGCGAGAACACACTGCTGCATTCTCGCAAACGCTTCTCACGTGGCCCAGCCTCATGCATTTGAGGCATTGTAGTGGCTTCGGTACGAAAGGTCGCACAGGATGTCGAAAGTGGCCTACCTTTACATATGAAGGTAGACAGTCTCCCTTGAACACTATCTTCAAACAGCGTGAGCTGCCCAGGCGGGTAACACTCGTGATGACATCAGCTTCACTGGCTGGTTTCACAAGAACTTCCAAGTCGGAGCTGGGAATCGCGGAATCTACATCGTAGATGACACCGGTGACGATGTCAGAGCCCAGCGGGATGTGGGAACGGACCTTCATTCCATCCAGGTCGGTGACGTTGCGCAGGGTATTCAGTGCGGCTGCATGAGTAACGTCGATCGCCAGGACGTTCTTGCGCGTGTTTACTCTGATGTCGACAATTTCATTCGGCACCAGTGCCTCTAGCAGCACCGAAACGGTTTGCCTGTTGAGGCGTTTCATGTTCCCGTTGGGTACAGCAGGAACGAAGAGGATGGTGTTGGTCGCAGGCCTCTGTTGTGGTCTTTCATTCAATGTGCTCGAGGACGAAGAGGTCCTGGTGTTGCGTCTCTTCGCCTTACGGCTCATAACAAGTTCGAAGTCGTCGTCGTCGGAGGCCTCCTCGCTGCTCAGTGAGTAGATATGGGTGTCCTCGCTGTCAGAGTTGCTGTGAGGGCCAGTCCGCTTTCTTGACGCGGCCACCGCTGACGTCGCCGAATCTGGCAGACGTCCGGGTTGGTCCGCGTCCATCGCCCACGAACAAAGAATCGACTTCTCAGAGGTACACGTATAAGTCCACAAAATGGCAAGAGATACTCAAAAAACGTTCTGCCAAGCAGACCATGCGTAGCGAAGACAACGATTATATCCACCACCTAAATGACCTTATAGTAACGCTAGCGGAACCAAACCATCCAAAAGTTGCTGTCGACCAGGCTTATGACGTCGCGTCAAGATTAGAGAGGCAGTCGCCATTAGCTAACAAACAACGTACGCTAGAGTCTGATAGACCACCGGCCTTCATAATAAAATATTATAATGCCCTCCCAAACATAAACAACCTCCTACGAAAATACTACGCAATATTCTCAAGTAACGAGCGTCTGAGAAAAGCGTTCCCGGATGTACCAAGGGTTACCTATTGCCGCAACAGAAACTTTAAAGACATGTTAGTGCATGCAAAAGTAAGCCAGCATCATTATCGTAATAAGAGCAAGTTCTCGCCCCAGGTGCAAAACCTAAAGGCATCTTCAAAGTGACCTTAAAATTAAAAGTACCGCGAATAGCTACACACACGAAGTGAAAACTAGCTTTACTTGCACTAGCTATGATGTAATTTATATGCTTGAGTGTTCCTTCTGTAAGAAGCAATATATCGGCGAAACGAGACAATCGATGAACATCAGGTTAAACGGACATCTCTCGAACACAGCTTAAATGCTTCCCGAAGCCGTTGCCGAGCATTTCAACCGACCAGGTCATAACTTTGATGAACACAAACTCTACATACTACAGTCAAATTTCCGTTCTGCGTGAGATAACAAATATAGAGAATCGTACCTCAACAATAAGTTCAAGACGTTGCATCCAATAGGCGTCAACGTTTGAAAGGGAGCTTTTGAATCTATGCGCTATGCTAAACTTCAATGCAGAGGCAACGACAATTAGTTAATTTTCATTTAGTTGCTTAGTTTTTTTCGTTATTCGATTGCTAATAACATTCCAACCTCCCTTAGCTTTCACTCATTCCTTTCGTTCTTTTATTTATATATCTCCCCCCCCCCCCCCCATCGCCGTTTTTGTTCCATGAGCACTACTTTTCTGCAACTACTTTTATACTCCCTGTCAGACATGATAGTTCACTGACCTCCAGTGGAGCCAATACCGATTTTATTAGAAAGTTTAAAAGCCATATATGCTCTGTTCTTTAGCGCTACTCTACCCATTGGCCAAGTATTTTTGTTAGCGTGAAACGTATATGGTCTAACCGCATTAAATCGGCATTTAGGCTTCGCCTAGGGATATTGTGAAGCGGGTACTCAAGAAGCAGCTTTTGTACGTCTTTCGATGCTGTGCCAAGCCGCTGATGTTGTAATAAAGTTAGAAAGCTTCTGTTGCCACTCAACATTGGCCGACGGGGTCTATAAAAATAACTCTCAGCATTTAGTCCATGGGATAGTTGCGCTTAATCGATGGGACAGTTGTCTCTGCAACAGGTGGCTTTCCCTGTAGTTAACATGGATATTTATTGTATCTTTATTTTAGTAGCGCCTGTTCTGAAGCAGCGTCTGTTGCAGTGTTTCCAGAAATATTGCATTGTTCTGCAATCCACTGATGTAATAATGTGATTTCTTGCACTGGGTTTTGCGTGTCTCTTGATGGTTTCATATACCAAATGTGTATTCAATGCATTTTAGTCTTCGCTCTTTATTGACGCGAAGATGGTTTAGGAATCGCAAAACACCAACTATTTCTGTGGTATCGCCAATGACGCAACGAAGCGCAAGGCAGACAGGATTGCAAATAGTTCGCTGACTGTAGAAGATGTCACGCGGGAAGTTCTAAACTTTCATTTTATATTCAGGTCCGGTATAATAAATCAGATGGAGATAAATTATTTTGCTCACGACTCGTTCGTATAAACATGAATATACTGTTGATATATAAGCAGTACATTTTCTATAGTTCAAGTGTCTGCGCACCTCTGATAAAAATATATCTCTCGCTTACGATATCCTCTACTCACAATTTCATATTGAGCGTTTCCAGCATCCAAGGAGGTTAACTGAGACTCATTCTCTATATTTCAAAACTTGGTAATAACATTTTATGATCTTGAACATTCTTATTGATTTTACTGCTGTTTCTTTTCTGAAGAGAGTCGGTGCCCTTTAAGCGGCTTTAGAATGCGATTGGCGTGTCTACAAGTTTCAACTGTTCGCATAACTGGAAAATGCGGATGACGAGCCTCATCGATAACAAGACGACTCGAGGTTTCTTTGGGAACATCACGACACAGTCTAAACCCACTTGCCAATAAACGTGGAAATCTCTCCTCCAAAGTTCGGGATAGATCGTGCAGAATGGGCCCTGAATAGGCTGCTATTTGCTTTAACAGTGAATTGTGAACTTGCAGTAGTGATGAACCTGATGCTTCCCAGGTTGTTTCGGCTATTCGTTGAAGCATGTTTGTAACCGATTTAACTTGCTTTTTAAGTGTACTGATGTGTGAAGCTCATGACAATTGGTGATTGAGATTGCTAAGGAATTTGTCCTGTTTCAAGGTTGTCGGAGTGTTCTTTTTCTAGACAATGTTAAATATTCTTCAGCTGATATATAGTAAAAGGGAGTACAGCTTTCACATCGTAAGAAAGTTGCATGCCCCTTTCTTTTCAGAAATTGTCAATTACATCAACGCCTTCGTGCAACGTCGATTGTAGTTGACCTACACATTAACCACAAGCCCATTTGTAGGCGTCATCTACGTACAAAGAATACTGCAGGCCAGGTGGAAGCTATTGCGGTAAAGCACCATTAGGCAATTGAAGAGAAATGGGCTGAGTACGTTGCCCTGTGGACCACCCTGCATGACGATTTCATATTTGCTCTGGCTTTCATTTCACTGTCATTTAGCTGCGAAACATATCGCAGAGATCGTCCACATAGACCGAGGTCTAACATGTCAACAAGCACATGTATATGCCCTAAAGTGTCAAATTGTCTCTTAATGCGTAGAAAGACTATGATTGTCATATTTCCACAGCTGCGTTGATGTGCTATGCTTGCGACAAGGTCCATCAGAGAGAAAGAGAAAATGATAAATGAAAGGCAGGGAGGTTAACCAGGACTGAGCCTGGCTTGCTACCCTACACTGGGGGAAGCGAAAAGGGGAGGGAGAGCTAAGGAGAAGAGGGGATAGTCCACTGTGGATATCGTTGACGTGGTAACAGTTTTCTGCTCAATATCACTGACAGTGACTCAGTCCGCATCAAAGACAGTCACTTAATCCTGTAGTTTTTAAAAATCGCAGGAGCGCTTTTGTTGCCTTTTGTAGCTGCGATATGCGAGGCCATGGTTCCAAGATCTTTTTTCAAAGTGAACGGTCTTCTATCCGGCTTATTTAGAGCGGTGCAGAGGTCCACCAGAGCACCCAAAGCGCAAGGCTGCTAGCGAAACCATCTTCATGCACTCATTGTGAGATCGTCGTTGGGATGCAGCTGCGGTCGGTCAATCATCATGACTGCAACTTCTTCATCCGCCTTTCTTCATTCTTCATCATCACGCCTGGCTTGTCACTCCCTCGTCGTCACATCGCCTTCGTCGTTTCAATGGCGTCATTCCTTCCTCCTTCTATCGTAGTCATGTTATCGTCTTTCAATCGTGACAATTCCGCTGTCGTCACTGGGTCGTCTTCATACCAGTCGCAGTCATGTATTCATTGTCATATAGTTTGACGTTATACCGTCGTGGTCATACAGTCCTTGTCATGCCATCGTCGTAATACACTCATCGTAGTATTATTGTCGGCATGGCGTCTTCGCCACGCTGTCGTCATTATACCATTGTGATATTTCATAATCGTGATCTCATTCTCGTCATGTCGTCATCCTCATAACGCCTTTGTCGTTTTTTGACACCATTCCTTATTCGACAATACATCATCGTCACTGTGTCATCGAGTACAGTCGGTGTCATGACGTCATGCTCATGGGTGACCTTGGTAAGCGAGTGCCATAGCAAGTTGGACCGATATCAGAGACCATGCATATCGCATATTGCCCAAGCAACGGAAGTCTCAGACTGGCCACTGCACATTTTAATTAAACACTACTTCAGCACTACGATGTGTCGCTACATTGTGTGAATGCTATTCGCATTCCGTCCACAGCCATCCTGACAATGGTTCTGCCGTAATTTTGGTTCGTCGTATCAACCGAAACACCCATGAAGTTGCAGGATAGAGTCCCGAACGTTCATATCGATCGCAGGTTCTTTCTGAACTTGCGTGGATAATGCAATTACCGTGACTATTCTCTTTGAAATTCTTCATCCGAAGTAGATCGTATCCTAAGCCTCGCATTCTTTGACGCCTATTCAGGTTGCCTCTCTGTGAAGGAAACGCAATGTACTCAAATGAGCGAAATTATTGGAACTGAGGATTCCGCAATAAGCCGATTTTCATCTCTTATATACACGTACACTTGGCGTCACCCTTGTGTAGACCGCAGGAAGAGCAGCCTCTTGGGCACTCCGGAGCCAGCCAGCAACGTCTAATGGTAGCCGCTGCGCACGTTTGGGGCCAGCAACTACCGTTAGATGTCGCTGGCTGGCTCCGGAGCTCCCCGGCAGTCACCATTCCTGAGCTTTACACAAGGGTGACGGCGACTGTACTTCAAATTCAGGTTTGCAATCAAAATGTGGCATTGCGGACTTTCCAGTGCACTGGTCAAACTTAGTTTGGGCGTGTGAATTATAAAATAAATTGAGTTTTTAGTTCAGCCTCTGTTTCGTGTACTTTTGTTTATCTATGTAAACGAAGTCTATCATCTGGCATATTGAAGGTTATAAATCTATGTGAAATATGCGTGGCAATAATACTCTACATAAAAAACTGCAATCAACCCAAGTTTCACATGATTCGCCTAAACGTGCTTCATTTAAAAAAAAAGAATGTTGACTGTTTGTTTCTTTTTGCGATTTTTAAGCAAAGAAAGAACCAGAAGAAGTGAACTTTTTTTTTTCATTCTCTGGTATTTTTTTCGAGCCCTCTCATCTGTGGGGGCAACAGATTTTACTCACTAGCCGCAATCATAAACGAGATCCTGTAGGCCAAAGAACCACTGCTTGAGGAAATGCATGTACATGTTTACTCGCATGCTTCAAATGTCTTATAATAAATACGTGTAGAACATATGGGTTGCAAATTACATTTCCTCTTTAATTTTTTTCTGCTCCATCAGGTGATCACAATCAGGGGCCTTAGTACACCTTCGATTTATCATATAAGAGCTTCAGTTGGCGCTTGATGACCTTGCCGTTGGTGTTCCGGGGCAAACGGTCCATAAACACAAGTCCACCGTGGAGATGCTTAAACTTTTCAGTTTTGCCTGCAAAAGTGAATAAGAACAGACGGACACGTCAAAAATTGACTGCGGTTTAGCTCTGCTTAAACCTAGTCGAGGAGCGATAGCTACAGACCTCCGGCTGCGCTTAGGCTTCGCTTGTAGTTAGACACCATCTACACTATGGCCTCAAATATAGCTGCTGCGACGCGAGCTCTCCCCATCTATACTCCCGGTTATCACAGCTGCGGAGCGCGGGGTCTGACGTCATACAGAGGGCATAGCGAGCGTCCAACGGCAGGAGCGGTGGCCGCGCGGTGTCCGCGACGAGCCGAGTTGCTGGAGAATCGAGGGCCGTAGTGTGACGCCACCAAGGTCGATCCAAATGGTCGCGAAGCTTCGAGCGAAAAGCGGTTTAGAACGAATTGTCACCGACAGCAGCAGGGGTGGTTATGGGAGCAGCGATTAAAGCGCAACTATGTTTGGAGGGAACAAACATTGGGAAAGAAAAAAAAGCGTTTTTTTAATTAAAGGGATACGCAGCTAGATTCATTCATTGAAAATAAAATTCCTAATCAATTTTATATACGCATGGTGAAAAAAGAGCAACTCTATTTTATTTGATCATTATAAAAAATACCTTTTTTCAGCGCCCACCCTAAGAGCGCCCATCGATAGCGTCGGGCGTTGAGGACGCTATCACTTGCAATGCAATGCAGTTCTTGAAGTGGACAAAAAGGCGCGCTCGTAAAGTTCACGCCCCCCTCACATGTTGTGTTGCTTTTCTTGTCGACATTTTCTGAACTTGGTGACGGGTATAGTTTCATTGTCTTTAACCTGGTCAGTAAAAAATAGTGAGTTAAATGCACCACAAGCAGTTGATTACTCACATGTGGCTCGGAATAATTTACTATGGCCTAATTAGAACAATAGTTCTGAAGGATGTCTATTTCCGTGCCACGGAGCTTTCCTCTTCTATTTGAAATTACATGCAACAGGAGATGCACGCACACCGCTGTTTCGGCTATTTCGTGAATCTGCACAACTCTGCCACCTCAGTGCCCCATTGACACTTATCGTCATCTGCTGCCATGGCCCCATGGCTGTGGCGTTGAGCTGGTAAGCACAAGGTCACGGGTTCGCTTACCGGCAGCGGCGGCCACATTCCGATGGAGGAGGGGTGCAAAGCGATTGTGTGTCTTGCTTTGGTTGTACGGTGAAGAACACCAGGTGGTCAAAATTAATCCTGAGCCATACACTATGGCGTCCCTCACAATCCACTATGGAATTTCTGGATGTGAAACCTCAATTATAAATATGTTTCTCATAATGAAGTCGGTGCTTCTGAATTCAATATTCCTGCGATGACAAACACAGTGACGCAGATCACCGCAGTCGACAAATCGGTGATTGTAATGGGCGATGCGGCGAAAAGTAACAGACAGGTGCTGGAATTCAAGGTGTGAACGCACGCTGGCGTGATTGCGAAAGCACGTATCCGAGTGCAAAAGCGTTCGCCCGCCGCCTTACACCTACAGTGGCGCTAAATTTTATGAGTGCGCTTTTCGAAGTGCTGCTCTGAAGAAATTTCTACTAGCACCTGTTTCTCGCACCTGTTTTGCCGTATGAGCATCACCTATGTTTTCTGAATCATGAGCACATGAATGGCAGAGGTGAAGAAAAGACGCGCCTCTTATTTTGCCGGTAGCAGTCGCCATTAGCCGTTTTTCGAGCGTAGAAACTTGTTGGCTTGCGACGCGACGCAGGGATGAGTCAGCGAAGTGGAGCGGTGAGCACGCAACCGCAAGTAAAATTGAAGTTGCCGCACAGGCTCGCAATATGTACAAAAAAGAGGTATACCTTCTAAAAAATTAAATAACATGTATATGAATTCCAAGGAAACGTGGGAATGGGGTTCATTGACCCGCCGTGGTTGCATAGTGGTTATGGTTTGAACTGCTAAGCACGAGGTCGCGGTATCTAATCCATGCCACGGCGGTCACATTTCGTTGGAGGCGAAATGCAGAAAACACCCGTGTACTTAGACTTAGGGGCACGCTGAACAACCCCAGGTGGTCCTCATTTATCGGAACTCCCCCACTACGGCGTGCCTCATTATCAGATGGTGGTTTTGGCAAGTAAAACCCCATAATTTATTTCATTTTAATTTTTCAATGGGGTTCCCCTTCGTTGGTGTTTGCCAAGAATGCTGTTTTCGCGCCCATTTACAAGCATACAGCACACAATCAAACCCGCCGGGGGGCTCAGTCAGCTAAGGCGTTGTGCTGCTGAGCACGAGATCGCGGGATCCCGGCCGCGGCGGCAGCATTTCGATGGAGCCGAAATGCTGCCCCAGGTGGTCAAAATTATTCCGGAGGCCTCCACTACGGCGTGCCTCATAATCAGAACTGGTTTTGGCACGTAAAACCCCAGAAAGAAGAAGAAGAAGCACACAATCAAATCCGATTGGAAAATGGATACCGCCTCGCTCTACATAAACCATCCGCTCGATCGTGCACATTACACGCATTACGACGAAGGAATAACGAAGATGGAATGACCACGATGGTCTGACGACGAGTGTATGACGGCGAAGCAATGACTACGACAAAATGACGACGATCGTACAACCATGACAACCATGAGTTTTTGTGCGAGTAGAGGGGTCTGCATTCTTTCTTTTATCTCGTCGTTTCATCTATTGTTATATAATAAACCAGTATTAGCATGCAATACCTCTTACTCGGCGCGCCCGTATTTCACCAGCGTGCACGTATTTTCAGTACTGATTGATATTACCGTTTGCAAGTGATGCATTCTTGGAATACGAAAATTATGTATACGGTGAGTGGGCTATGCGGTGTGAATAAAGTACAATGGCCATGCGTGTTTAAGAGACCATTGCCCTAGATTAGCAGTCTGGCATAACACAGCACCAACCTTCTGAGTGTTTAGCTCGCAGGGCCCAAATGAAAAATATTAAACTTTTTCTTCACTGCTGTACGTATTAATTTAATAATCTGCTTTTAAATTTACTTAGATGATGCACGCAAGTGGGTGGTTTGTCAACTGAATAAATATTCGTGCCCGTTTCTACAGCAAGCTTATCATATTAAAAGAACTGAAGATAATTTAGCCGTTCAAGTTGACCACGAGACTGCAAATAATCAAGGTTAGCCTTCACTGTCAACGTTGAAGCTGTCGTTGGCCAGTTGTAGCAGAAGTGGCAACCTAAAGCAGAAAAAACAATCAGTGCTAGGGTTTGTTCTCCGTGCAATGTTACAACAGTGGCCGCTGGCCATCATTCCCCAAAACCTTAAATGGCTGTCAGCAGGCCTTGTCGGAAGTTTTGTGTTCAACATGGTCGTAATCAAGGTGCTAAAGACTTTTAATAAGGTACAAACATGGCCTGGTTGGTACAGCATACTTCAGATTTTCGAATACCAGTTCTTACACGAAGCGCGAAAAACCGAACAACACACCCAGCACAACATGAGTAATGCTCTTTGTGCTTCGTGCTAGCGCTAGTCCTCAAGAATCTGGTAAAGTCCGTCAAGGTTACATTCTATCACACGAATGTTTAGAGAATGGTTTGCAGTATCCGATTAAGATGCAATGGAAGTGGCACGCGACGATGCGGGCTACTCTCCCCTGTCTGACGCTCTCTCTCTTTTCCTCGACAAGCGCCCGCACGCGACATTTCTCTCCTGCTTTTCGGAGGTTCACCTCCAGATGATGATGACTTACTGGCATCCCCTTTGAAACGGGATGGGCACAAATAGTCACTTAGCCTACTTGAGTGAATCAGGTTTGGTATACTCGTACATGCTTTTCATTTTAGCATTTTTGTATACGTCTCCTTAATCATTTTCTCTTCCTCAACACTTCTGTATCTACTTCGTACCTATGACTCTAATGGATCCGGTCATATGCATCTCTTCCCTGCTCTTTTTTTCACCAATACTGTAAACGTCTCTCTCTCTTATTCCGATAGCTGACCGGTTGGGGCTACCCTCTCCTCTGAATTACCGCTACCTCGTGACCGCCGCATTCACGCTTTTGTATACGTTTTGTTACTTAAACTATTCTAGTACAGCATACTGTACTCGACTTCTGAAGCTGCAGGAGCTTGATGTGGGCGTGCGGATGTAACCTACTTGAAGACAAAAAAAAAAAAGCTGCGCAAAAGAGACGAGGACGAAAAGAAGACAGGCACAACAGAGAGCGCCCGTCTGTTGTACCTGTCTTCTTTTCGCCCTCGTCTCTTTAGCGCAGTTTTTTTCTTCAAGTATGTAATAGACTTCCAAATACGGTTCTGTGCGCTCTGCGTGTCGCGGAAATTTTCCGAGTTGTTCGGGCTGCTTCCATGTACTTTGTGCACTGCAGGCGCTGTGCGTGTGACGCGGAAGCGCTTTTGCGCATGACGTCAGTCCATTGACACCCTAGTCGCTCCTTAGAGGAGAAGATATGCGGACTTTTGTTAGAATTTTCAGCTGTTTTCGCGGCGTCATCGGCGCATCCAGACTTTCTGTTCGTAATTCCCAGACTTGCTGAAGTGTAAGTGTAACATGAGGAAAGGAATCTCCCTTTTCGTTCGTTATCCAGCTTCCATTCATTTCTCAACGGCTTTAGCTGTCCGCCCGCAAGGTACGTTTTAAGCCGGGCGTGGCTTGGAACAAAATATTCCACATGTTCCAGCAACGGTGGCCACAATGAATGCGATTTTTAGACACAGTAATGCAAAGGTTACTTTTTGGAATGCTCATCACGGCACCAATGGAGATCAGAAATTTTCCCCCTGCGCCTGTAAAAGTTATGTAGTTTGCTGCTTAGGTTTATTAATAATTCCATTACACAGCATACCACAGTTCGGGAACTGAAGCCAGTCGTCTCTGAAATATGTTCTCAAGACTCCGAGACCATAGCTATAGGGTCGACGTATCCAACTGCAGACTTCCGCGAAAGACATCCGGCATTCAGCATAATTTCACTAAACGCATTTTTATATTCTTATTGTATTATCCTCCGGTAGGATTACCACTCGGTCGCACCAAAGCAAGTACTGCGACGGTGCTTCTGCCACTGGAAGTGAGGTATGCTATTGTACACCTACAAAGACGACACATGGTATTCTGTCAAAGAAGAAGGCGCCATGGTATCGCGTACTGTTCACACACTTTCCATGTCTGCCTCCCCCTAACAATGACATAATATTCACCTCCGTGTGAAGTAGCAGGACCTGTGTGTAGCCGGAATGTCATGTTCAGTATGTATTAAACTTTATAGCTCTGTTTTTTCTTTATACTTGGTGGCACCAACATTCCACTGAACATGAATACATTTAAGTGCAAAATTTAGGCAAAACTCTTGGAAAGTTATGTTTGTGTCTGAATTCCTGCTGAGTGAGCATGCCGCAAGTACAGACCGTCATCGTGTAAGATGTTTCAACATTTGTATAAAGTCATTCAGAAAAAAATTGACTTAGTGATATAAGGTGACTAAATTTTAATGCCTGGTTATGACAGAGTGTGGAAGTTACACCGGCTAGTATAATACTTCACCTTGAACTGAATTTATTCTTTCTGTAGTGTTCCTAAACTGTATAAAAAGTCAAATTTGTCAAACATGGTTGACGGGGCTTACATGCAACGTGTTCCTTTAGTTTCGCTGCCACTTCGGGGGAGGCAGCTGTCGGGTCTCGAAGAACCACGAAGGCAGTCGGGGCATCGCCGTACTCTGTCTTCGCAACTCCAACTACGGCGGCGTCGGCCACACTGGGGTGGCTCTGCAGCAGGCATTCCAGCTCCATAGACGACACTTGCTGATCTAGGCACTTGATCATGTCCTTCACCCGGTCGACAAAGTACACGCGACCATCTTCATCATAGTACATGATGTCCCCTGCAGGCGCGTTAACAAAAAGAAGTTCTGTGTTTTTTTTTGTTACAGGAATAATTGCGCTTGGGCAACTATACTGGACAAAGAAAATGGTCTGCTGAATGAACCCTACTGACTCTTTTGTGTTCAGAGGTCTAAATCAATATAGGTGACATTTGAACATTTTCCTTCATGCAGTGGAGTCAGGAATCCTAATTTGGCAAAGCACTTTAGTATTGTATGTTAACTGCTTCGCCTATCCTCAACAACGAGCACATGCTCAAATAACTCGCTTTCTTTTCAGCAAAGCTTTCTTTCTCCCTTCCGTCCTATTTGCAGGCTATATCTTGCTGATTAGATAACTATTTTGTGCACGGGTGTGTAAATTAGCTTGTACTAATGGTATTTATAAATGGGCACGCTTTATAATTGCCAATGGCCCACAAATAGTTTTGTATGTGTTCGGATGGAACGTAGATCAAGAGGCAGAGAGTGAAGTATGGGCAACAAAAATTGAATATGTCGGCCATGGAAAAGCGTGGACAAAATTAGCGGCAGACGCAGACCAGTGTGAACAAGACGTGAAATTAACCTAATGAGATAATAGAATGCATTCAGGGAGGAGCTTTGAGCTGCAGAGAAATGACATAGTCGGCTACATATTTTTGATGACGCACACGCATTGTGCGAGGAGCGGTTATCTTCAGAGAGTGAAGAAGTCGGAAGGAGAAGCAGGCGAATGTGCTTGAACAGCTGGGCGAGCAGCATTGAGCTAAAGAAAAATCGAGAAGTAGTCGGCTACACAATATCGAAGTAGTCGGCCACATAAAATTGAAGTACATGTATTGAGTGAGGAGCATCCAATTAGGGGAAGTGAAGATTCAGCAGAAGAAATATCCGAGTGATGAGTCGAGCGAGAAGCCTTGACCAACAGAATAGTGAAGAAGTGTTTACAAAGAAGTAAAGTGAGCAAACTTTGACGAGCGTGTGCAATGAGCGAGCAGCATTCATAAATGGACAATAGGAAAGGAAGTCACCGAATAAATGCTGAAGCAGTCGGCCAAGTGAAAATACATGAGTGCATGCATTGGGCCTGGAGCACTGGCCTACACAGAAGTGAAGGTGAGTGGAGGAAGAAGCGGAGTTAACAATTTTATACAAACCGCAGATTCAGTGTGAAATAGATAGAGCCCCGAAAGAAGCCATACATTTGCGCAAGTTAGCATTGAATTTAAGTCAATTTGTCCAGCATTCCCGTTATCAGCCGTTAGTTTGCATAACGTTTGGTTTGAAATATGCGGAAATATACCAAGAGCTTGGCATCACACCGGTTTCCACATAAGAGCAGGATTCCAGGAAAATGTTCATTTTTCTTTTTTTTTGCACGCGGATATTGAATCTGCATGGTGCCTGAGACAGATTATAATATTGTGCCTCGCTTTGTTACATGTGTCTGCTCGCGGATAATTTTTGTCAAAATGTGTAATTACACAATGGGTAGAATAATGTGCTTAATGTGCAGAAAAAACTTTCCCGGAAGGTTCGGAACGCCAGTATATGCTTATAAAAGATGCTTGTAAGACACTTTCGTCGTTGAGAGCGTGGGGATACCTTGGCGCCATGTATCGGCAGGAAATGAGAAATCTAACGAAGCTCGAAACGAAGCGTCTGGTGGCGTTGCCTCGCGAGCTCAACTTTCCGCTTTTACGCAAGAGAGGCCTTCATTTTCGTGGTAATGTGTGTTATTGTGCATTAGAAAATATGGCGTATTTTCTGACATGTTGGCTGCAATTCGTTATAATGTATCCACTCAGCAGCATTTATCGCGCGGAAATGTCCGGGTGCAACACATTTCTCACAATCAGCCCATGCCGGTTATATACGATATGATAAGCGGTGCGCTTTCATGCACGTAAAACAAGGTAGACACAAATACGGGTTTCGAAGCCTATAACGCTGCGCAACAAGACTTTTTGTGCTTTCCACAAAATAAGAAATAAGAAATTGAGTATTGTAGGGAGCAGAATATTGTACTTAAATTTCAGCAAGCAGAAGTTCCTCGAACCAAAGCCGGGAAGACTGCCAAGTTTGACGCACCTGATTTGCACCATCCGTCCTCATCCATAAACTCCTTGACGAGCGCGGGATTTTTGTAGTACCCCTTCATGACGCTCGGAATGCGAAAGTACAGCTCGCCGTATTGCCTCGGTCCCACTTTCTCGCCCGTATCCATGTCGATGAACTGCGGAGCAGCAAGCAAGACAGAGTATATAAAATATTGTGTGTAGTACACTGGATTTGCAAGCGTGCATTGCACCGTGAGATTGCTATCTTGGCACATTATGACAGAAGATACAAATGCAGAAAGCTATTCCTAGGAGGGTCCAGCTGGTCATTATAACGATGTATTTACGTACATGATCAGAAAACACAATGTTGGGGCTGGCACATCACATTTTCCGAATTCCGTTTGCTTTCGTAAAGTGTTGAAAAAAATTATTGTTGCTGTAGCGAGCGAATTGTAAACAATTATAATAAATATAGCCTTTACGCACGGAAGAGGCCATGGTGCACCCCAATATAGTACGTCTAAAGCAAAAGTACTGAAGAAAATAATATTTAAGAAGTGTCGCATACATTTGGGAACAATTCAGATTAGACCTGCGCTGTAAATGTGAATCATATGTGTAAAGCGCTTGGTAAAACAAGTTGAAGCGGGCTGTTGTTTTCTCTCTGTCGGAGTGTCATCATGTAGCTGGTTGACTTCTTTTATAGATTTTAGCAATGTTTTACATCAGGTAAATTTTTCAAGCAGCTGGGTAGCATTTTTACGAATATACCGTATATTAAATAGCTTACCTTCAAATACCACACGTTTCTGTAGAGTGTTCACGCATGGAGCCTATCAGTATATCAAATAGTGTGTCGGAACGAAACGAAAACAAAAACGAAAAACGAAACAAAACGATATTTTTCACCGGAACGAAAACATAACCGAAACGTTATTATTTTGTTTCGGATTGAAGCTGAAATATTTTTTATCAGTTTTCGGTTCAAGGGCAAAGTGAGCAATCCGCACCAACTGATGTCAGGCAACGCCAGGGCTAGCACGTATCTCAGGGGTCCGCATATGCGCGTATCTCAGGCAGGCATAGTGCGATGAATAGCCGGTCGAGCGCTCCACTAATATAAGCCTGCCGTCCTCGCACTAGCAGATCGGCATCGTAGCAAAACCCAGGGCTTGCGCGCTAAGAGCTTATCGTTTCGTTTTCTACGGGTACAACGCTTTGTTACCGATGTTTTATGTTTCGTTTGTGTTCGTCGAAATTAGTCTTATCGGAACCGCGGCCTCAAATTATGGCGAGTACACTCGGCGACGTGCTGCTTCCTAGATCATACTCAGTGCCTTCAGTCAAGGCACTGAACATGATCTCAGAATTGAGAATTCACGTTACTTTGCTTCGAATATTTTATATGCGAACCAAAACCGTTACGAACCATTACGGATCATTTTTTTTCGTTCCGGAGCCGAATCCGACCGGAATTTTTTCATTGTAACGAAACTAAAACGAGTACGAAGAACATTTCGTTCCGACACCCTGTAATAAAGTTTATGTTTTCACACCTGACGTTTCTGTAGAGAGTTCAGGCATAGAGCCTATATTGTATAAACTTGAAAAAATCTCATCAATGGATTGAATGTTCTTAATTTGTTATGAAGCTTAATGCTTTCCACGATCCTGAAGATATAACAAATATGGTTAAAGTGGATTCTCAATGAACGGAGTTAAATACAGGCGTAAGGGTGTGAAATGAATGTAAACGAAGTAAGAGGAAATAGTGAAACAATGGGTTTCTTGCAACAAATGATGAATGTTATGGTTTAAGTAAAAGTTATTGATTGTAACAACTTTTTTTATTATAGGTCGACGTTTACGCGACAACAGATGAGAAGTGCCTGCTTGAATGCTCTTGCCAATCAAAATCTGTGTGCAGAACAATTGTCGCCTAATTCCTGCACGCCATCGAAGTGCGTTGCATTCAGTAAGTTGTTCACTAACATTCATCAATTATTTGAAGTATTCAGAGTGCCCATGCAATCACATCAAAGGGAACAGCACACATTTTTCTACAGATACAATCACGCAATGGTGGAACACGAAACAAGGCACTCGATGCTGCTGTGAGTCCAGCACAAAACCTGGCTTTAACTCACGATTTCTTTCACTATGTTCCCTTTTTTGCCCCTCCTGCTTTGTCTTCAGACTGCAGTATGTAATAAATAAATAAATAAATAAATAAATAAATAAATAAATAAATAAATAAATAAATAAATAAATAAATAAATAAATAAATTAAAACCTGTGCGATTTCACCGAGAACCTGCTGCCTGCCCACCCCTTCCTATGACGTTCATGCCAACCTAATAATGTCGCCAAGTGATTCTATCCTGCACAATATCTAGCTGTGCTTTACACAACTACGCAAAGCCCCATATACCAAGTTCGAGTACCTTTACGTTGCGGATTGCACGCAGTGGAACAGATTTGTGCCGATCATTTTGTGTCCGGCTTTAATAGCAGTGAAGCACTGAGCCAGTTGCGTTTATATTGCTCAACTTTCAGCACTCTTTGAGACGTGGTGCTGAGGCTGGTTCAGCATCTTTGCCTTTCACGAACGTCGCTCACTGACTTCTTCATTTGTGAAGATCGAGCTTTAAATAGATACGAGGTGCACAAAGCTGCACTACAATTCTTCGCAGTGACAAGACTTTTTTGTATTGCTTGTAATCTGCGTATGATCTGACGTGTTGTGCTGTGCATTGCTCTACTCTTTGCGTTTTTCCCCTCCTTTTGATGCGAGCGGGCGTCGTGTTGCTTTTAGCAAGCAATCGCTGGCCTTTCTCTTTGGTGATTGTACAAGGTGTCCCAACTATCATGCTACAAACTTTAAAAACATGCAAATGCCACGTAGCTGGACACAACCAAGGTAATGTTGCTTGCCGTCGCTTGGGGATACTCAGATTATTGTGGAATTCCCCCTAATTACATAATTAGTCCTAATTAATAATGAACTTCTCAAATATAATTAGGTGAAAAGTGTCAATGAGAAAATTGTAGAGCATCATGAAAAACTCAAGATAGAGGTTTCTGTTGATTACAAGATACATAAAAGTGTTTTCCCGAGCGTGAAAGAAGCCCGCGAATACACGAAAAACTGCCGCGTGATTGGCCGCCCGGGGCACGTTGCCTGTATTCGAGGGCTTGTTTCACGCTCGGAAAAATATTTTTATGTAGCACGTATGGTGCAACAGAAAGCTTTATCGTGAGTTTTTCATGTTGCTGTACAATTTTCTCATTGACACTCTTCATTTAATTATATTTGAGAGGTTGACTACCTAATTAGTACTAAATATGGAATTAGGCGGAACGCAAAAAAAGATATGGATATCTGCAAGCGACGGCATACAACATTACCTTGATTCTGTCCAGCTACGTGGCATTTGCATATGTTAAGTCTTGTTGCATGATAGTTGGAACAGCCTGTATGCTTCCAAGAAATAAGATATGCGTGAACACTGGCCTTAACACATCCGTGGATATTTTACCTCCGGTAAACGGTTAAGAGAAACACACATATGTCTACCCGCCGTGGTTTCTTAGAGTATTCCGCCTTACACTGCTAAGCTCAGAGGCACGGGATCAAATCCCGGCTGTGCCGGGCGCAATCCATTCTGGGCGAAATGCTAGAACGCCTGTGTACCGTGCACTGGGTGCAGGTTAAAGAACCCCAGGGGGTTCCTAATCCGTAGTTCCCCCACTGCGACAGAGATCGTAGTTTGGCCCGTAAAACCCCAGTATTCTTTTTCAACATATATTTTAGAAAAGAGCTTTCTTTCTGTTGGGTAGGAAAAAAATTTGAACATAAAATCCTCTCTTCAAGCAACAAACTGAAATTATTAAGACACGGCGAATGCGGCGTGGTTCTTACCTTTAGCTCAACCATTGGTGCCGGAAAGCCAACGTTTCCCGAAGATATTTCGCCACTAGGAGGAGAACACAGAAGACCGCAGGATTCAGATGTAGCATAATGGTTCCGAAGGGAGCGGACGCCATCAAAGACTTCCAGTACCTTGTTGGCAAATGTTTGGGTCAAGACAGTGCCACCCATGTTGATTTTCTTTACGGAGGGCAGCTTCGTCCCTGTCCGCATCATGTCGGCCAGGTAATAGTGCAGCCGCACCGGAACTGTCGCTACTGTAGTAACCTGGAAAAGAGTCAACGAATAGCAACGTTGCTGCGTTCGCAATGTCTATGTAAGGTTCTAAAGGAATGCTTGGTAAGAAAACAATTAGACGTAATAACAAATTTGCACTCAACGAACAATCTACCGCATCCTTTTGTATTGTGACCGCTATAACATGGGACAAACAGGTCGTTGCAAATATGAACGGCTTAGGGAAGGTAGCGACAAGGTTAAGAAAACGCCAACCGATTGTTTTTTTTTGCGCTACACTGCCGAGTACCTGATTAGGGTGCATGCCTACCCATTTTAGAGAAAGCACTTATCACGGCCAGAAATAGGTGCGAATTCACTTGCCAAATAATTAAAGCAGGGCAAACTGACGTTTTCCGTGAATGACAAAGAATTGCTGTTTCTCTCCAAGATCATTCTGGTTCTCAGTCACGTTCCTTTATGTTTTTCGATGGTAGGGCGGTTCACGTGATCTTCGACGTCGTGTGCTGAAGGTACATCAATTTGAGTAATTAAAAGAAATAAAGATTGTTGTGGATATTAAGGCCTCTGTTTCCACCTTGTGTTCGCTCTTCACGCCCTTTAGGCTTAGATGACAATATTGTGGAGCTGCTCAGGGAGATACGGTGAAGACAGAGTACAAATTGCATAGGAAGGCTTTAAATGCACTGAAAAAGTGAAACTACGGCACCGACTGAAGCAAGGATGTTCTCTCTTTCCATTGTTGTCAACGCGTCATGTAGTTGACGTAAAACGACGACTGGAAAAATGAAAATTAGGTTTTGCATTTTGTTGCATCTGTATTGAGCAAAGGGTGGATCTGAGCGCCCCTGGGCGGGTGTATGGACACAACATCTGACAACCTGGTGACATCGCTGAGCATTTACAGATACTCGCGAATGCGTGTGGAATTGAAGCGACATATCTAGCCCTTAATTTTAGCACAAAAAATTGTGAACTATGATCTGTAATGAATAGAGGACTAGTGAAGTGGTATCGATTTAACACGAAGGCTTACCTATTTTCAAGCAATATAAGTACCTGAGTTCATACATAAACACAGCAAAAACCTACTCAAGCATCCACCAAGATAATATCAGGATAAAGGGGAAGCAGAATACAACAATATTGAAGCACGGAACACTTCGCGGTTACAATTCGAAGTGGTGGTGCGAGGAAATCGCAAACAGGAATAGTACCAGCGCGAATGCGCACGAATGCGCATTCTGTGGTTAAAACCACATATCTTGTCAGGATTGCAAGTTAGCTGAATATTGGGCCGATTGGCATGGCGGGCCCAGGGCAAATACACAGATGAGGCAGTACAGGGTAACATGAATCCGCCTTTTTCATTTTCCCGTGCTGCCCTCTGCCGCACGCCACCGGAAACGTTTTGGTAGGGTGCCGGGGCTTTCGCCGGTTGATTTGTGAACCTGCGCCCTTGTTGAGTGCGCATCGGTTGTGCATTTCGTGGATCGCGAACAGTGGCGTAGCCAAGGGGGGGGGGGGGGGGGGTTGGGGGGGTTCAACCCCCCCCCCGAAATTTTTTGCACCCCCCCCCCCACTAACCCACCCTTTTTTCTCGTCGCTTCGCGCTGACATATTTCAAGAAACCGGTGCTACTTTCACACTTTCATTCCTGGGCGCTTCCGTTTGGGTTGGTAATTTACAGCGAATCATGTCTGCATATGGAAAAAAACTGTCACGGGTGTTTGTCAAGGCCTTGACACTCTGTGAGGTTTTGGGCGCGAATGTGGCGTCCGCATTCTGAAACAACAAATGCGCAACAAATGCGCAAGAAATGAAGCAACAAATGCGGCAGCCGCATTTTAGATGAAGGCGAAAATGCTCGAGGCCCGTTTACAGGTGCACGTTAAAGTCCCCAGGTGGTCGAAATTTCCGGTATACATTTCCGCCGCTTCCCTTCAGGTGCCGGTTAGGCCGCGTTCGCGTAGGAACTTGGTCTCGAAGCTGTCGGAAGCGGCAAAATCTTGCAAAAATCCGCCCGCCTAGGCGGCAAAACAGGCAGAAAAACAGGCGGCGAGCCAAATTGGTCTCGGACCGATTTTTTCGCCATGGCGAAGCGGAAACGCGGCGGAAAGTCGTTCTGCTCGACCGGAAGCTACACTAGCATGTAAACTTCCTGTCGTAACATTGAACATGGCACCAAAAGTGTAGGCTGTAATGCTGATCGACGCGATCAAGAACCACCCCTTCCTCTACGACAAGAGTGGCACTCAAACGTACTGTCAGCAATACTCGCGATAGTATTCAACGTCGCGCGACAGGAGGTGCGGCAACGAAGCCTGGGCGTGACCCAACTTCTTACACTTTTGCAAAGCCAGGCGAACCCACCACTGCCGTTTCCGAGGTTTTCTTATCTTCCGTTTATTCATTGTCGATTTCTAGAAAACAAGTAGGTAGAAGTATAAAAGCCATTTCTTCTTCCACTTCCATGGAAGACAATAGTTAGGCAGATTCCTCGTTGGCACTCCATAATTCTCCTCGCACGTGCACGATATGTTGCAGCAGTCGCAGGGTGCTTTTCTCGTCGCGACGATAGATTAGGAGCGTAGGTCTCACGTAGGACGCGCAGGCTTCGGCGAGCCTCAACACAAGGGCCAGCCCGGGTTTTAGCTTTGGTGTTCCCGTTGCCGCTTTCGTGTCCTGGAGGCGCCGAAAATAATACGAAATGATGAAATGTTATTACAACTTGTAAATAAAAGCTATTAAAGAAATATAATCACGCCTATAGGCAGCAACCTGTGACACAGCGCTACCGCGCCCGTGTGAGGAGAATTACAGAACGCCATCGAGGAACTTACCGAAGGTCGCAGATGACACGCGAAATTGCGCAAGATGATCACTTTTGATGACGGGTGGGTCAGTGAATGAACATACCGCTCGAAATAATGCGATAATGAACGCCACCACGCCGACAAACGTACGCAGACTAGATGGATGTGGACGAAAGCGGCAGCGCGGCCGCGGTGGTAGCAAAACAAATGTGAACTTGGACATGCGCGGAATAGATTTTCCGGCCGCTTTGGCCTCTCCACCCGCTTGCCGCTTCCCAAATGTGAATGTAGCCATAGTCTGCAGCGCAAAACGTCTCTCGTTTGCGATTGCGCCCCTACGGAAGGCTGGTAGTTACTGTTGTGTTGCTGAATCCCAAACCAGCAATTACGAAAGGCTGGTAGTTGCTGTTGTGTTGTGGAATCCCAAACCAGCAATGTATACACGAAGGGGTTGATGACAGCAGTGAAATTCCACCGACTCGCAATAGAGTGCACGAAACCGACAGCCGACAAGCATGAATTACTGCTGTGCGCAGTACAGCGTAAGTAAACTCTTGTTGCAGGCGCTGACAGTTCTCGTCGGAGTTCACGCGTCCTGAGAAATTGATTATGTGCACTATGCACTGAACAAGACCGGAGTTCATTCCTGCATCACTAGTACACCAATCAGTCGAGATTCTGTGAGGTACAAGGCCACATCCTGTTTGCACCGGCCTAAGTGAAGCAGAAATGACTCGCACGCACTACTTAAGAGGCGTGCACATGCCATAACTATGCAGTGCGGTGAAATATTCTGTACAATTCTGAATCTGTTGACGTAAAGGCAAATGACGGCTGCATGCTCGCACACAGCGGAAGACACAGCGGCCCATGCACTTGCCGCTGGAAATGCAAGGCGACGAAAGCTTCGTAAAAAAAAAAAAAGCATTACTCGTTTTTGCGCGCAATTAAGTTTTCTAGCGCAAAGACGCAGCGAACAAGCTATTGCTATGGGAGTAGGTATAGCCTGGTAACACGTGCATTTTCACATGTATAGCCGTCATTGACCTGTGAAACGCACTTCGCCCCGACGAGGACGACGCCATCTACGCTTAACAGAGATTAACAATTAATGATGTCTTCTCCGATCGGGCGGGTCGTCTCAATAATGCGTTTTCGAAGACTGGTCCATTCAGTGGCGCGATGAGAGACGGTTGCTCCAAACGCCTTGCTGTACCTGTCGTACTTACTGTATTTTAGTGAGCTTACATTACTTTTTACTTAATTTCTTCACAAGCACACAGTGCCACACACACACGCGAGGGGGGTCCCATGTCTTTGATATACATGCATAGAGTATGCTTAAACTACCGATACTTATTATCGATCACGTCACGTAGTGGAAAGCAGACGCTTGCCCCCCCCCCCCCCGGTCGGGCCGATGAACCCCCCCCGAAAAAAATTTCTGGCTACGCCCCTGATCGCGAATAATTATTAATGGCTTCTGCGGGGCAGCATGTCGTTCCTGGAAGCCATGTAGCACTCACCAACTATATATATAGGGTGAGCAGGCGTGATAGCGCTGTTTTGTTTATAGTGTGGCCTATAAAGGTACGCTGAGTACCCTCTGCCGTCGCGGCTGCTTTGGAGTTTGTTGTCGCTTATTCCTACGCTTGCACCACGCTTTTCTTTAAATTCTTTTTGCACATTCTTTAGACATTTCGCATAAATAAGAAGTTTTCGAGCCCGCAGCCTTCCGCGTCGGATTTAGCAGAGCGGTGCGCTTGTTTACATCGACATCTACAGCCACAGATCGTCGTTAGCGTGAAAAATTGAGAAAAGGTGCATCGCTGATATGAAAAAAAAATGTCAAAACGTAGAATAAAACACACATACCTGCTCATATGAGCCGCGTTATTCCACCATGAGACGAGTCAGTATGAGCGCCTGAGCTACTCAACGGCGACTGTAATCCAGTTACAAATATCGGGCTGTTAATTTATTACTGATTCTCGCTTTTCTTTAACTTCATCATACTTAGTTTGCGCGTGTCATAAAGCATTATTAGAGAAAAATGTGCTCACATAAGCGCTCATTTAAAGGCCGTATTGTTCTCCCGCAAAAACTCGGATGCCATCGCTGACACCGTTGGTATATAACTGACCGATCGAGGCGGCTGTTTATGCTGGCGCTGTACCGAATGTACCGTCTCTTGTTTCGCGTTTGACGCAGAGATAAACAGTACATCTCAGGAATTAAGAAATGCGTGAGCATACCAACACGTACAAACCGACCCATCTAGCGAATACGAGCGGCAGCCTACGGGAACGGTGACCTATACAGATGTTGGCACAGCCGTTGGGCACAGCGCTGTGTCGCCGCTTGCAGATTATTGTGTACGCGCCGTGCGAAGCGAAGAGTAGTTTATTTCAAATCACTAAGGCCAGAACTTAACTATAAAAGCAGTTTCCTTCATCCTAACTTGCTTACTTTTCAGTACAGGTCCGCCGGTAGCGGGTGCACAAACTCGACGGAGCCAGGCCTAAGCTTCGCTGAAATCAACATTGGCTCAAACGTCATGTGTACGGATTGAGAGGCCTGGTCGAAGCCTTGCGCATTTCACCCTTTCAACTTCGTAGGCATGTTTTGACTCACTTTTAGCGCGATTATTCATATATACCAACGCAGGCGTTGCGGCTATCGCGTTATCGGTTCGACGACCTATCGCGCGGATTTCGGTCGAACGATGGTATAGGCACGGTGATTTTATCGGTGCCGTCGACAAGAAAGCCCGTCGCACTACCAAAGCCAGTCTTACGCTATACGCACACTTTCAGTACTGCACTGGCGTCGAGCTACCAGTGGAGTTTCAACGGGGTACACGGCAAGAGTTGTCAGTAGCACGCGTCCGAGCGCTTTTTTTTTTTCGGGGGACGTTTCCCTGAGATGGGGCCGCACGGCCGCGCGCGCGACCCTTCCAAAACGTTTCGCGACTAATCCGCCAGGGCAGGGCGCATGCGCCGTAGGGCCGTGAAAAAGGCGGATTGTGATTCTTTTCTAGTCAGAGTAGCGCAGAGCAAAATTAGTATTCAAGGAATACTCAAGAACAAGGATCACAAGAAATGGCTGGTTAAAGTGCACAAAGGTCTTTGCAGAAAACGCGTGGACACTGAAGGGAGGAAGCGGTCATGAAAGTTGGAAACCGAGAGCACGGCGTTTCAACGTGTAAATCGAGAACGCGGAGTGATCAAAAAAGAAAGTAGGGGAAACAGAGACGGCAAATTCAATGAAAAAAAATGTCGCAGCTTCGCCCGAAAGGCGAAGCATCAATTGCAATAGCAAAGTAGTAGAGAGCTATTCGGAGTAGGGATAGTAGTTTTATTGGCTGCATAAACTTGGACACATTCGCTTGCTAATGGAATTAACAAGTGTGGTGTCAGCGCGCACAAGCAAACATGAATAGATCATACTGAATGAGTGCAGACGACTGTCAAAACGCTGGCAGCAAGCGCAGCTGCCGCAGGGGGCGAAGGTTCGTGCGGTCTATCGCTTCAACAGAAACTGAGCGGCGAATGCACAGCGCATACAAAGGTCAGAGCCGTGTGGAGATAACAGAAGGTGCGGGCGACCACCACAGTCGCGGGCAAAGTACGAGTGCAGTTGTTGGCAGAGTAGACGATGCGCTACCCCCTACCTCCCGCGCTGCCTTCCCGCTTTCTTGCTTTCGCGTGGGAGATTGAGTGGCAAGTTCCCCTTACGCCCGGTTGCAAGATACGCCTTTGGTGCCGGAGCACAGCGTCGCCCCGCTTCCCTACCTCCCTCCGTCCCTCCCTCCCATACCTCCACGGCCTTTCGCGCGACGGTCGCGTTTGCTTTCCGCCGTGCGTTCGATCTCCGTGATAGCACGCGTCCCCCGCGCGCTTTCGCTCGCGCATACGCCGCGCGGCGACGATTTTATCGCCCTTGGACTTTATACGGAACCTCACGGCGACCGCGACGCCGACGGCAGAAATCTGGTAGAAGTGTCCATGTAATTGCTATCACAATAAAAAGGAAACAAATATGACCATGGATATTTACACATACAGCGAGAAAAAAATGGGAAGAAAAAATAATGACCCATTCCACTCTGTGAAGGTGGATGACCAGCGAAGCCGTATAACGCATGACACAGAGGTGACAAAGAATTTTGAACAAAGTAAGAGCACATTCACTGTCTTGATCCGTGGTCATCGTGACCATAAGCGTGCGCAGACATTCTCGTATCACCTCTGTTATTTTTATTTTAATTACATCATATTCGCTTATAGTCCGGACTCCGGAGAAGCAACGCGCCTGCGAACAGCGACGGCAGGAAAAGATACGGTAATGCAATCATCGCCGGCGGGCGGTAAACAGCACCGATGAAGATTGTGCACAAAACGCCAAGCGCGTGTGGGACGTGGCTCTTCGCACGCGCGTTGACCCTCGGTAGTTCGGACTATACGTGGCCTCCCCATTACGATGACGGAAGAGATGTGAAATTCAATATAGAGAACGGCAACTTGTGTTTCTGGTTTTTAAATACATTCGCGTGGACGTCGGGACCGCCGCCCCGAGGAACCGGAGGAAACCAGACACGCGTGACGTTTCGACGGCATCGCCACGACGCCAGAGCGGAAGGACAGAAAACTAGGTACGCAACCACTTGGAATGCCGACAGACAGATCGGAGCGAAGGTAGACACGGCCGACGCGGGTCATCATTTTGGGCCTAAATCCTATCGCAGTATCTGCTCGTACCCTTCGCTTCCAGTAAAACGCGTGGTGTAAAACGCGTGGTGTAAAACGCGTGGTTTAAAACGCGTGGTGTAAAACGCGCCTGGAAAAAATCATGCCCACACATGACGAGTCGAACTATGTGTTCTGCAGGCCGATAAAGTGGGGGGATTCGCTGTTTTAACCTCCGGCACCTTCAGTGAAAAAAAATCACAGCATATCCACGGGGTGAATGTTGATGATTGGGCGAAGCTCCGGAGGGAATCATTGGTAAACCGTGAATCTTCCGTGTAATTCGCCCAGTCGATCATCATGTAAAGACGTGAGAAACACTGTGTGTATATATACAAAATCAACTTTAACCGACCGACCGACGGAGGCGTGGCTGCCGGCGGGAATTCGATCCGCTTGAAGAAGTCTACCACAACGTACGGCTTGAACGGGGAGCATAGCATCTCTTATCTTTGAGTATGTTGAGAACCACATTGAATATTCAGTGGGTGTAAATTGTAAACGACGCGCTTCTGCATCACGGGCTCGCACCTCGGGATTCTGTCTGCGAGCGCGCGCGCTGCCGCCGCCTTGGGCGCTCGGCGCTCCGCAGTCTTGTCTGCCTCCATCCGGTGACTCCGAGCGAAAGTGAAAGCGCGCCAACAGCGAGCGGGTTTTATTACAACGCTCCCCTAGCGTACGTCGCCGCACTAAATCGAACGATTGACTTCCACCAATGACACGCGCCATATGTGACGTCATTCCTATTTTATAACAGCGCCCTTCATTATAATTGCATTACTCCCGCTTAAGGGGACGCTAGCACAAACGCGTTAGAAACGTGCAGTACTCTCTAGTAAGGGGGAGAGGCCACAGCGTCTTATGCAGCCGTTTACACATGCCGGAACGTGCACCGCGTTTGCCGACGCCATCACATGACTGCTGAGAGAGTATAACCCCCGTATTCATAAACGCTCCTCGACTCGAACTTGACTTGCCACCGCCTTCAACGCGTTTCGAACGCGCTGCCCAAGGCGGTGGCAAGTCAAGTTCAAGTCGAGGAGCGTTTATGAATACGGGGGTAAGGCGGAGAAGCCACAGCGTCTTACACCAGCTTCTTACACGGGCCGTAACGCGCTAGCACAATCGCGTTAGAAACGCGCAGTCTTTCGTTAATGTTGGGTATTTATTGTCATCGTGGTGCGTGTGTCCATGTGCGCTTCGTGGCGTAGTGGCTAGCGCCGCGCGTTCGGAAGCGAGGGGTCCCTGGTTCGATTCCGCGCTACGGACACAACTTTCGGATTTTTTTTTCACAAAACTAGACGTGGCTACCTACTACGACGACGACGACTACTACTACTGCTACTACTACTACATACTACACAGGAGGGACAGACCCACACCCTAAGGAGCTTCGCCCCTAAAAGCCAGACAAGCTATCGAAAAGTCTTTTAGCAGTCACGAAGGAATTTCCATGCAGAAACAAAAAAGCGAAGCTAAGAAAACACGTTCGCGGCTGAACCTTGCACAGCAAAAAAAAGCATAAATAAGAGTTGCAAGATCCATCGTGAAGTTTTTTCACACTTAAAACCCACAAATTAGACGCCTCGCTTAGGGTAATTGTGTCTGAGCACGACACATGGCTGAAGGAAACAGCCTTGTTCTTGCAGAAAAAACTGGTACTTTTGCCAGTTGACGACCGGTTGCTTATTAAGAAGTCTGACGAGGTGTTATGGTTCATTAACTCACACCCAGCGAAAAATTTTAAACCTTTTTCTATTGATATTACTGACCTATACTACCGTTTATCACGTAAAGGTTTGTTAAGGTGCGTGGACCGCGCTATTGACGAATTTAGAGGGGTTGGTTTTCATAATGAGTCCGGTATTTCAAATTGCCAGTTTCTAGAACTTCTCCACTTTTATCTCAAATCCACCTTCACCAAATGGGAGGACAGATACTTCCTACAGAAAAAAGGCATCTGTATAGGTTCCTGCATAGCACCAGTCCTGAACAATTTATTTTTATCACAGCTTGACAAGTCGCTAGACGCTGAACTTCGACCCACTAAGGTGGTTAAAGGGTTGCGATTCGTATACGATTTATTATTTGTTTTAGAGTGTGACCCCACAGATTTTAGCTGAGAATCCACAAACGTTCTTGCTCTCGCTGAGAAATGCCTGTTACCATTGCAAATCAGTCAAGAACTTCCCAGTGAAGACAACATACGTTTTCGTAATGTCAGGTTTGTTTTTAAAGAAAGCCACGTGTGCTGGAGCTATGAACCACGAGCAAACAAACACCTCCTACCGTTCAAATCACCCCATTCAAAACTAATAAAAAGGGCAATCGCCGATCTTTGTCTTAAGAACGCCCTGGAAAAATCTTGCCCACACATGACGAGCCGAAGATTGGGCCACCAAACTTCACGTCTTTTAGAAGCAGGTTACCCGAGGCACCTGTTAGTGTCCGTAGCGGAGAAGCAACTTAAGAATATTAGGGCATCTGGCTCCACCGTGGTCCCCACCTCCCAAGAGATGGAGAAAGAAAAAAGAAAGTTCACTGTAATCCCATACGTTCACAATGTGTCGCACAACATTAAGAAGATCGGCCAAAAAGCTAACGTTCTAGTCGTGTTTTCCGCGCCGAATAAGCTTGGGAAAATTTGCAAAATGGCTAACCCGAACAGGAACGAAAAGAAAGCATGTGGCAAGAACCACCAAAACAAAAACGAATCGGTGAAATGCAGTGTAGGTGTAGTATATAAGATACCTTTATCATGTAAGCGTTTTTATGTCGGACAAAGGAGCCGTTGCATCAACGACCGGCTCCGTGAGCATAGAAGGGCCATAGACAATAACAAGACGGGAGAGTGGATGGTGCTTCATTGTGATGAATGCGGCTGCCGACCAAGGTTAAAAGAGTGCATGATGATTGAAAAGTAGAACAACGAGATGACACGCCTCATTATTGAGGCCCTCTGCATCACAACTTTAAAAGATAAGTGCATTAGCATGGCCTCTATCACCTTATCAGCTAAGGAGATAGCGTATTTGAATAGCACGTCACGCGCGTGTTGACATTTTTGTGTCGGTGTGGTTCCGCCCCTGGTGTCATGCGCTGTACTGCCTGTGGCAAGGTATAAATATGGTCGCGTTCGTCTCGCAATAAACTGTAGATGGCTTGCGTTTCGTGTGTGTAATACGTGTTCCCTCTTTTGTCCATGTTGTTTGCGCGCAGGGAAAATCAACAATCCGAAGTGGAAACCCTACTGCAGGTCATCAGCAAGTCTGGAGTCAGTCCTGATCCACAGAAGACAGCTGTCATCGCGAACGTTCCGCAGCCTGCCAACAAGAAGGGAGCACTCAGAGTTCTTGACTTCTGTTAGTATTGCAGGCACTTCGTCAAGGGCATTTCTCTTATAATAGAGCCATTGACTCATCTCACAAAAGCCGACATGCAATTCAAATTGCATGTTAAATTGCCGCAGGTCGAAGTACTTAAATAACTGAAACGAAGCCTGCAGGGGCTACCGGTGCTCGCACACTTCGACGAAGACGCTGATACCGAAATTAATACCGGCGCAAGTTGCGTAGTGCTTGGAGCAGTGCTTGATCAGAGAAAAGGCGGAGTATAAAGGGCCATTGCTTTCGCTAGCATTTCGCTGTCGAAAGCAGAATCGAAATATCCCTCAACGGCAAAAGGGCGCCTTGGCATTATTTGGGCTACAGTGAAATTTCGTCGTTACCTGTTCGGCAGAACCTTGAAAGTCATAGGCCACCATCACGCTTTGTGCTCGCTGGCAAACATAAAGCACTCTTCAGGCCGTTTGGCACAGTGGAGCCTAAGACTACAAGAGTTTGATCTCACCCTAATCTATGCTTTACGACGAAAACGCTCTGATACTTACTGGCTGCCTTTTCCACGCACTCATTGACCTGCCTCTGCAACACGCACAAGACGATGACTCTTCCTGAGTCATCGTAAGAGCCGACAGCTTCACTGCAGAGAAGCGAGCAGACCCGAGGCTAAGAAGCTTTGTGGAGTTTTTGGAATGGAAGACCGACTTTTCCCCTAAGGTATATAGGCTAAATAGGTACTGTCTTAGTTTTTATTGATAAATGATGCCCTCGTAAAGGAAAAATTCTCCGCTGTCCGCGCCATCCTCAACGAAAAAGGGCTTCACCCGTACGCCGTCGCAGATTCAGCCGACATTTTACTGGACACGCCTGAACGCTGACGTCATCCATTACATAAAAATTTACCGAGACTGCCTCCGCCGCAAGACTACGCCGACAAGGCCAGCGGGAATGCTACAGGCAATCGAGGCAACTAGGCAACCTTTTCAGCAGATCTGGATGAACTTATCGGCGCGCTTTCCGACGTCAGTTTTTAAAAATAAATGGATCGTCGTGGCTACCAACCACCTTACCCTCCCGAAACGAAAGCGCTGTCCCAGCGTAGCGCAGCCGAAGTGACTCAATACTTTGTTGAGAACATCCTGCAATGAAAGGGTGCTTCAGAAGTCCTCATCGCCGACAGAAGAATGTACTTTACGGTGTAGCTATTCAAGCTAGCCTCAAGTAAGGTCCGACAAATCAACGGAGGACAACCTCCTAACACCCACAAATGAATGATATCATCGAACGTAAGACGTGGAATGCTATCTTTCCGTACGTAACCTTCGCTTAATACAAGGCAGTGCAAAAAAAAAACGCAGATGACGCCGTTCGAGCTGGTTTACGGAAGGAACCCGACGAGGAATCTCGACGCCATGCTCGCACGTCAGCGATGAAAACAATAGCGATGTCACCCCCTATATTGAGTGTGCGGAAGAAGCCCGACAGCTCGCCCGCCTGCTCACTAAGAACCAGCAAAATACCGAGACCAGCCCGGCGACCGTGTTCAGGTTTGGACCCCAATAAGCTGGCGTCGACTGAGTGAAAAGCTAGTACAAGATTACTTCGGGCCATACAAGATCCTTCGATGTAATGGGGCACTGGACTGCGAGGTCGTGCCTCACGGCATGATGCAATCAATCGCAGCGGCGCCACGCACCACCTGAAGTCGCCCACGTCAGCGCGTCTCAAGCCATACCATGCACGCTAACGAACTTTGGGACTTTGTTTCTTTGCTGTTCCATGTGGTTGCCTAGTAGCTTTTGCATTGCGCTGCTTAGTACAATGTCGCGGTATAAAATCCCAGCTGCGACGTCCGCATTTCGATGGGGGCAAAATGCAAAAATGCCAATGTACTGTGCATTAGGTGCACGTTAAAGGACCATAGACGGTCCGAATTACCGTGCGATCACGAGAGCGCATTGTTCTAGAATCGTCTGAACGAAGGAAGGAGTGTGAGTTGGCTACAGCAGTTTGTGAAGCTGGCCTATGGCGGCGCTCATCAGCACGCGACGGGCTCCAGCGCGTGCCGGTGAGGGATCCACTTCTGAACTTTTACGTCCCTCAACTATTTCTGCTTCGTGGGCAGCCGCTTCGCTCAGACACACGCTTTCACGCGCTGCCTACTTGGGTGCTTGCGGAGGCGCGACTAAATCCCTGTAGTATGTCCGGCATCAGGAATGCCTTGAATTTTCTTTTAAGAATAATTGTACCCTAAGAGTGTTTCCGAATTCGGGCCACCGTCACTCATTCTGACTATACATAGGTCTAATTTGCTAATGCAACACGTTCACGGTGAGCGTCCTTTGTGGTTACGCCAGGGGAAAGAGGGACACATGTGAGACTTAACATCGTTGATGAACGTTAGATGGGTCTAATATTACCCTGTAACATTGAAAACGTCCCTTGGTACACATACAGACATCGTTTTATCGGGAGCCATTGCTCATAACGAACACTTTATCCTTACAAGTTTTTCCCAGTCACAGTTGAAACACGTCAGGATGCTTAATCTTAAAACCGCTGGTGCGTCTTTTATTTCCTGGAATTCACAATGAATAAATTTAATGGCATCCTGTGCCCTTAAGCGATTCGTGATATGACAGACATTTGTAGAATATGCCTCTACAGTGCATTTCTACGCTGACCGACCAGTTCTCCATGTATATATGCTGCTGCAAGCGTCAAACGTGAGCACATCTCAACGTGCACGTTGGCGGAGGTTGGTACCATCCATGAAGCCGATCATTTGATCTCACTGGAGCCACTTTGGGGCCTGTCCTTGTGCCAATAAATCAGCACTACAGTTTGTAGACTGTGCTTGGTGTGCTCAGACGATGACATAACAAGACATGGCAGCGGAGCGCGACGAAAGCTCTGTTGCAGTTTTTTTTAAAGACTACAGAATTGGACAAGCGGCTGTAGCCTCAACTGATGCTTAGAGTGCTACAAGTGCCACTGTGTTGTGCAGTGATTGCATGCGGTGACAGTGACCGACTGTGATTGTGCATCTGTGCTCCCTTTCTTTCTCCATTTCTACTTTCCTCTCAATTTACCTCCCCCTCCCCTCTCTCCCCAGCATTGGGTAGCAAACCCGACCTTCCCCTGTGGTTAACCTCCCTGCCTTTCCCCTTTCTTCTGTTTCTCTCTCTCTCTCTCTAGACGAGGACCTGATGATTACATTGTGACGAAATTGATGTGTTGTGAAATGGGCACAATTTAGCATTTAAACGAGTTCTCCGGCGGTGCGGTACTTTTTAAAGGTAACTCGCCGTGACGGAGGCAAAGTCAGCCGTGATCAGTCCCTCTACTTCGAGCCCAGTTTTGTAATCCGATGCTAAGACTATGTAATATCACATCGTCCACGTGGACGCAATTAGTTATCGGAGTTGACCAGAAAAACGCGTCATCGCTGGCTATAGATGCTTGATCCTGATTTTCAATTCCGTACACCATCGAACGTTCAAAGCAGCCTGGTAGGCCTTCTACATAAACTGAAATTGGACGTCGTATTCACTTGATGCTATTTCCGTGTAAGATGGTCTTGCGGACAGCCCGTACTTAGAATACAGCGTTTTGATAGAGACTATTGAACACGCACTTTGTATGCTCCCGCGCTGTACTAGCGTCAATGATCGTCAATGACGGCGCCCGTGGCATGCACTGACCAGCGGTGAAATATTGAATGTCTTCTTTTGGTACGTGACCGAAATGCTGTGCTTGTCAAATTTCTAAGGCTGTTGTGCCTTTCTGACAAACAGTACCACTGCATTAAGTGCTTTCAGTTTATTTCCTGAATTTTTCTTACACATCTTTGCTTTACACTCGTCTCCCATGATCTCGATGGTTGTGATTTTCTGAGCTTCATATACTTTCCCTTCACCCAACGCTGAGTAGCTAGCTAGAAACATTGTTTCAGCTCGCCCAATAAGCTTTCATTGGTGATAAGCATTTTTTTCTAACGTGTGCGTGTAGTAATGAGAACATTGACTTTCAACAAAACTTACGTTGTATTTTGTGACGTAATAGACGAACTGGTCAAACGTCAATCCGGGGTGTACAATGACGCATGTGGCTCCGGCGTAGGCCGCCGCTGGTATGAACATGAAACCGGATGCATACGTTATGGGATACCAGGCGAGGAGGACATCTCCGGGTTCATAGTTAACCAGGACCCTGAAAGGGCAGTTAGAAGAGGAGGCTGATCTTTCATCGCTGGCTTTATTGACTATTGTGGCTCTATTGCTCTGCGCTCGATTTCAACACTGACTACTGAAAACTGCATGGTTAGAATTAGGATAAGTGATAGAATACGGCGTCTTACATAACACAGGAACTATTTTCGCGCATAAAAACAAACATTTGAAACAGCAGCTGCACACGAACGATTTGTGCTGGCACACAAAAAAATTCGCGCAGCAACTTTTTTGAGAGTTCATATTGAAACATTTTTGCGCACACAATCGACACGGACACAGTGAAGTGTCCCCCCTTCACTGTGTCCGTGTCGATTGTGTGCGCAAAAAGATTTCAATATGAATTCGTACCAACTCGCCCAACTATCAGTTCTGCTGCAGTTCTTTTGAGAGTTGTTGGAGTATGCGTAATCATTGTGTCACTTGCTCATCTCTACGCAGCTCGGTGTCATTATCAGTGTTATGAAACTTGATTCGACCAGTATAAACGACAGCGCTGCAGCCACACCAAATGCTGCGGACGGTGGCGCAAGGTGAACTGATGAGGCAACCAAACTACTACAGGTGGTGGCACCAGATGCGCTGATGACGTTCCGACCACTGTAAGCGTTTATCACTCTTAAGAGCTTTAGTAATCCGCGTCGAACCATTATCAGCCGTGACCAGCCGTACTCTAGCGGCGGCTTTGTATGGCGCGGCCACGCAGGCCCTACCTCGGGAGCGATCTTCTGGGGGACAGAGTGCGCCGCTTGCGGACAGCTTCGTGTGTGCTGTGTACTTGCCGCTTAGTTCGCGTTGAAGCAAGAACCAGCACGA
Organism: Dermacentor silvarum; assembly: GCF_013339745.2. NCBI lineage: Eukaryota > Metazoa > Arthropoda > Arachnida > Ixodida > Ixodidae > Dermacentor > Dermacentor silvarum. The sequence continues at coordinate 126,853,036 of NC_051160.1, forward strand.
AGGTCAGTTCGCTCGCTGCTGCGGGCCCCTATCTTGAAAGCAGTCGTCTTACGGAACGAAAGGACAGGTTTCCTCATTGGGTAGGCATAAAAACTTACGCATATAAAAATCGAATTAAACAGGCGAACCACTTCGTTTGTATTCGCTTCCGTGCATGCCTTTCTTATTACTGCTAGGCGCCGTCCATTGTCGGTGAGGATGAGCTACAAGGTATGTCGCCTTTTTGTCCGGACTACAAAGAATATAAAACCGTTACGGAGATGCGCATTTATTTCCATTACTGCGAAATATTTATACCACTTCTGTTTTTGTAGACCAGAGCGACTTTGAAGGAACGGTAGGTGCTTGGCACAGTGTAAAACCAGAATCTTTTCGGGTTAACCTCCCTGCCTTTCCCACCACGTTTTTCTCTCTCTCTCTCTGTAGGTTATTTCGAACAAATTTTGTTGTGTAGCAGTACTTTAGGCACACAAGCACCCGCTTTCAGCCCTGTAGGTTTTTTGAGGTGTTAGAGCAACGAGCGAATAGCAGATGCACCATAACATCTACTTCTCAGCTTTACCCTAAAGGTGACTGTTCTCAGGCTAAAGTTGCAGAGCTTTCAGAATGGACGGACAGCGGTGAAGATGCATTACCATGCTGAATATGCCTAAGAGGAAATTTTAGCACGGGGCCAACTGCGGTTTCCCTTAGAAATACGCGTAAGAGGCAGAAATAATTTAATGAGAGAAGCACTGGAGCGATTTCCGAAAAGCTTGTTCGATTTCTGAGAGAAGATAAACTCTAGCAACTCTAGGAAGGATAATTTTGATTTATACTTCGATTATTAGAAATAGCCGAAATTTGGCAGGCTAAAACAAAGTAAGCATACAAAGTTTACAAAGCCTTATATATGAAGAAAAAACATCGCGACTTCAGTAAACTCATCTGCTAGAGCACCTAAAACTGTCAAATTTGATACATGAGTTGACAGTTTACGCGAAGTTGCTCAAACGTTTACGAGTGTTTTGCAGGAGTTCCTACTCACAGCTTGGTGGTATATTTCTGCGTAATGTATTATAAATCAATTTGCATGTCATAAATTTGACAATTGTAATATATGAGTTGACAGCTTACGTGAAATTGTTAAAATGTTTATGACGGCCTTGCGAAAGTCTTACTGAAAAATTCGTGCTGTCTCGCAGCGATGTATATTGCATAAAGTTTGTCTGCTTTAGCCCCTTAAGTCCCCGCGTCACATTTGTGGACGCGACCTATTTGTGCCATTTCCCTGCAGCGGTAGCAAGGAATAGAGTAAAAAAATTAAGCTTAGGTTAAATTGAACATTCTGCTAACCTAAATTACTTCCATATTACGTCTAAGTTATATGTATCGCTACAGAGTATCGCTTTGGTGAAGGCACTACCGTGTTTTACGTGACATTTAACGTGGAGAAAGTCGGTGGCAATCTCGAAATATCTGTTTTTCTTTCCTGAAATGCTTGTCGCCAGTAAATAACGTGTGCATGCAATTCAAACGGGCGATTCAATCGTTTTTATGAAGAAACATAGCATGACTTACTTTACAATATTCAGATAATGAGTTAGGCTGCAATTATGATGACTGATCGTATAATGCCCAAACTCTCATTCTACCACCTCGACTTGCTTTCAGGAGAGTCTCAAGCACCATGGCATAAAATTATGTATGCTTCACTTATGTATCGGCAGTCGATCATAATGCCTGACTGAAGGGTTTAGATGCACTACCAGGTGCAGTTTACATAATTGTGATATTAGTTTTACTGCAGAGTTACAGAGTAGTAATTCTGATGCGTGAGTTTTTCTAAATTTAATAATTTTCGACAATATTTATTAAAAATGTTTAACATAGATACCACAGTTTAAAATATTGTTCAAAATGCGACGACCGCATCCAAATTGGTGCAATGGTCGCCGAGAAAAAATGATTTCCTATTTCCCATGTATTTCGATAGAAGCTCCCCATGTAATGATTCCTCTTGAAGCATCATAATACTAAACAGGGCTATCCTCAGGCCATAGTTGCAGATTTCAGAATGCACAGAAAGCGGTGAACATGCATCGCCGTGTCCCATATGCTTACGACTTCCTTAATACATGCCCAAATACGCGCTTAAGTTGAATGTATGAAAGGTCCGCACTTGGTCATGTATAGGTTGGCGACGAGACTGTAGTGAGATATCTCCATTCCTTTGGCGTCGCCCGTCGTACCGGATGAGTAGAACACAGCGAGAGTGGTCTGCTTAGGGTCTGCAATGGGCACTTCCTTGAAGTCGTCTTCGTTCAATTCCGTGAAATCAGACACGGACACAAAGCCAGGAACAGGCTCGCCGATTATAAACAAACCCTGTAAATTGTAACAGACAAACTCTGTACAGAATCAGGAACACATCCGGGAACACGTGACGGACACACTCTGTCAACTCTGCTGGACATAGCTCTAGTTAATCCAAATACTTGATGAATACAAGGTACTAAACCATGCAGCATTGAAAAACGCGAAGAAAGCGTCGTTATGCAGTCATGATTCCTTACTTTAAAAGTGCCCGGTGAATCACATGAATCATACAGAATGTACTCGTTGGTAGCCCATTATGAGTCTTCACGATGCCTCAAGAACCATGATAGCGCCTACATCAGAGTATTTAGCACTTTATTGTGATCTAGAATGCATGCTCATTGCCGGCCGCTGTAGTCAATTTTCGCAAAGGTGGTGATTTTCGCGGCTGGTATGGAGAGTTACGTTGTGCACCATGATTAGTCAGGCAAGTAGCTTGCGCCTCTTTTGTTCATAGACGACAAAGAAATCTAGAGAAAAGAAAATAAATTCTGCGGCTTTACGCGCCAGCACGATGTGATTACGAGGCCCACCTTATTGGGAAACTACAGCTTAATTTCGACTACCTGGGGTGCTTTCACGTGCACCCAATGTATGCTACACGAGCGTTTCTGCTTTTCGCCCCCATCGAAATGCGGACGCCGCGACCGCGTAACACCACTGTCAATACGCCACCACGGCGGTTGCAGATTAAAACAAAAAAAAAAAAAAAAAAGCAACGTCGCTGTCGTTTTACAGACTTTTGCCATAAATAAAGTACGCCTGAAAACATCGAAAGTGTAAAATTGTGGCACTGCAAAAGAGACAGAGAGGCCCGCTGCCTATTTAAGCTCGCAGAGTTAATTACCTTTATGTGGAACACTCTTACTGCAACATAAATATCGCGGCTACATGAGAATCCATCATTTTCTTTGTTTTTTTTTGCATGTGTATGCGCTGCCATACTGCCATACAGTGCCCATGTGGTAGCATGGTAACGCCTACACAAGAAAATTGCTGAACACCGCCCCGAACCCTGATAGCACCGCCTGTTCAGAAGAAAAATGGCACTTGCCATTTTTCGAAGTCATGGGTGTATGTCTTTTATGGCGCCGAATTTCTTGGCTTTGAATTCACGAGCTTTACGACTGTAACGTTTTGTATTACCTCGGGGGACCCCTCTTCTTCCTTTCTGCACCGATTTCAATCATATTTATTACAATGCAATCGGTACACACGCTGTACGGCTATAAAGTGGCGGATAATGGAATACCTTAACTTTCGTTTTGTCCTTAACTGCAGTAACCTTAGCTGCGTGTTGTGGACTCGTCAAGATGTGAGTTGCATCCCCATGGTCGACTTGAAAGAGAAGCTCGTCTAAAAGACGGAAAAAATAAACAATAAAATTATGCAACAGCAATAAGCGGGAGTAGTTATTCGAAATAATCGAAATGAGATGCATACACATAACGGGAGCGCAACAAGCAATCCAAGAAACATTGTGATATTGTTACGCGAACGAAGGATTAAGCACTGGAGACTATTTAAGAAGTACATTTACACAAGACAACTGCAGCGCTGGCCAGTTCACCCGACAGCTCGAGAGCAAGGAGCAGTTCGTATTCTTCATCGGGGCGACCGCGCGCATCGTCCACAAGAAACAAGCAATATGCATGTATCATTATTCCCGGCGGCAGAAACAACGTCCCGTTGCCTCTAAATATCGGTGGTAACAGGGGAGTAATACGGTTTGAGGTGTGCGACATGCACAACGTCAGTGGAATTCGGGTCAGATGAGGCACTGGTACTGACTCGAACGATTTCATACGTAATCGGAGTCACGGCACGCAACACTCGATATGGACCTGTGTACAGAGAAAGGAGTTTTCGGACACGCCAACGTGACGAGTCGGGGACCACAGGAGTACTAAAGATCCAGGCGAAACGTGAACATCTCTGTGGTGTCGATCGTACAATGCAAACGCCATTGGTTCTCTTGGGAGGACAGCAGGCGAGCGCGGGCAATTTCGCGTGCTTGGGCTGCCCTGGTGATGGCGTCAAGTGCACATTCGCTGGTCTCTGCTGCGACGGATGGAAGGGATGTGTCTAGTGGCAATGTGGGTTCTCTGCCGAACAGCAGAAAGAACGGGGAATAATCGGCAGTGCCGTGACGCGAAGAATTTTACGCAAATGTGACATAGGGCAGGGCAAGGTCCAAATCAGTATGGTCGGATGTGACATACTTTGCAAGCATGTCTGTCAAGGTTGGATTCAGACGTTCTGTGAGACCATTAGTCATTGGATGGTCAGACGTAGTCAGCTTGTGCCTGGTTGAGCAGGACTGCAGGATGTAGGCGATGACTTTAGAAACGAATGTCCGACCACGGTCACTGAGCAGTTAGTGTGGAGCTCCATGCTGTCGAATCACGTCCCGTAAGAGAGACAGTCGTCCGGCTCGCTCACCGTCCCGTCAGCGCCGTCGGTCGCCGTTGCCCCAGCCACACCGCTATTCGTCGCAGACCAATTATGGACTCTCCAGGACGGAAAACTAGAAATGCAGCAATATTGTCAGGGACGGCGATCCTGTTGCATGACAGCACGCTCCGGAGCTGACACACGGTAAGGCATTCGTTGAAAGGGACTCGCATCACCGGTATGAATGCGATGGGTGACGACGGAAATCTGGCTCAAAGGACGGTCGCCAAAGTCAGATATCCTGGTAGGCAACCAGCACGCGGTGAAGGGCAGTGGCCTGTGCCGGAGCTCGTGCCTTAAACGGTGCCAACCTCGACCCGAGCCGTAATTGCACCGGGACGGTGCTTCTGTAGCCGGCGGGTAATGTCACTAACGGCGATCCTGTGGCCGGTGCTTGAACGATGAAGACGACGACGGTGGGGTGGACTGGTGTGCGCACGCTAGCACTACCACTTATTGAGCGTTGTACGCCTTCCCTTGTAAATATATACTATGTATATATTGTTGCAGTATGAAAGCAGGCCTACGAGATTAAAATAATGTATATTTAGAACTGATCTATATGGCGTTCAGGCAACGGCCAGAGTCTTCGTCTGCGTCTAGTTCGTGTCACCTTCTTCTTTTCCTTTACCATAACATCACCCTCCCGGTAGGGTTAGCTCCGTCCCGGTGCATGTTATAGAGGCTCACTTATTGCGGGGACATAGGGCTTGAGTCTGGAGACGCGAACAACATCGCTGGTGACGTTGGGAGGCACTGAAGGCTGACGGAAAGTTGACGTAGATATGGTACGGACCAGAATAAGGGGAAACTAGTTTTTTCGACAAGCCGACGCGATGTAAAGGCGTCCAGAGACGGGCAAGGGACAGTCTGTACCAATTTAAAATGCCAAGGGACGTAACACCGGACGGTCTGTACCAATTTAGAGTCATGCCCTTTGGATTATACAATGCGCCAGCTACATTCGAGCGCATGATGGACTCTCTCCTACGCGGCTTGAAGTGGTCTACCTGCCTATGTTACCTCGACGATGTCATTGTGTTTTCGCCGAACTTTGAGAGCCACCTGCGGCGCCTCACGACCATACTCTCCGTGTTTCGCAGGGCTGGCCTTCAGCTAAATTCCTCCAAGGGTCATTTCGGTCGCCGTGAAATTACCGTGCTCGGCCATCTGGCATACGCCTCCGGAATCCAACCTGACCCACAGAAAGTTCACGCCGTGCGAAATTTTCCTGTACCCTATTCAACAAACGATGTCCGTAGCTTTCTGTGCTTATGCTCTTGTTTCCGGCGATTTGTGAAAAAGTTTGCCGACGTCGCTCGCCCTCTCACTGACCTTCTTGAGAACAATATCGCTTTCTCTTGGGGACCACTGCAGGAGAAAGGCTTCTCTACCCTGTTTGGGCGGCTTACAACTTCCCACATTCTGTCACACTTTGACCCTTCTGCGCCCACTGAAGTACGAACTGAAGCAAGTGGTCATGGCATCGGCGCTGTCCTCGCTCAGCATCAAAAGGGCCAAGACCGTGCCATCGCTTACGCCAGCCGCCTTCTTTTCACGCCCCAGCGAAATACTCTATTACTAAGAGGGAATGTCTCGCGCTCGTATGGGCGGTCGCGAAATTTAGACCGTACCTTTTCGGTCGGAGCTTCTGCGCCGTAACCGATCATCAGGCCGTCTTCTGACTCTCCTCTTTAAAAGGATAAGGACACAAAAGTTGGCGGGTGGTTTTTTGCGTCGGAAAAAAAGTTGAACTGTTGAAAATGACGAATACAACAAGCTGCTTTTGAAAAAAAAAAACGAGAAACATCTTTTTTTGCGATTTTCTGTTGCATCTTACCTCCAAGCGGCCGCCGGCAGAAGCTGCAATTTGATGTCATAACGCCCGCCCGCGGCCAAATTGTCGCAGTATTTCCAGGGGTGTCGGTCCCTTGCAGCGTTTGTTTAACCCCTTTCGGCGACCTTCGCACATGGTCCGTCTGAAACACTATCCCCGTCGGCGCTCCACGCAGGTGGTGCGTCTTACATAAAGCTTCCCGCGGTCGTCGCTCGGTATTGACGCGTTCGTCGTGGCGGAAGGAAATACCCAGACATTGCTGTTATAACAGCATCGTCGGTCGTGACACGCCGTCGCACACGTTTCCCAGAGACGAGAAGGTGTGTAAACTTTGGATACATGCCTATTAGAGAGCTTTAGCTTGTCCAATAATCGGGTAAACGCAGGCGTTGGGGCGTTGGGGCGGAACCGTAAACGTGAGCGGCCTGTATGATGCTGCCACCTGGTGGCGCAGAGCTCAAACATACAAAAACAGCTAATATTGCAATAACCAAGTGTGTTCTATTTCCCTGTTGGTGTAAATCATCGGCAGCAACAAGATTACGCCAGTGCCGAAAATTTGCAAAAGGAAATGACCAATCATTCTTGCATAAGTGTCTGGTGCAGAGCGAAATCTTCGCGCTAGGGTACGCGCAAACCTGACCGACGCTTCCACGGCCGCCTGCTCTTCTTCGTCACGTGACGCGGAAGGCTCGTAACAGTAAGCGGTAGTATTTCTTGCCAAGTTGGAATGGTCCTCGTCTTCAGACGTGTACTCATCGCTGGTAGACGCACCAGAACTCGAATCCATGCTCACGATGGTGGCGTCGGCGCACTTCGAATGACCGCGGCCGGCCGGCTGGCTATCCGACTAGGGTGCCGTGACGTCACGTCTTCTAACTCCCGCGGGTCGGGCGGCGAGGTACGCGCTCACAAAAACGCCAAAAATAAAGTCATCGGCTCAAAAATGAGCTAAGTGACTACTTATTTTCGGTGTAATCACACACTGAGGATTCATTTTCAGCATTTCCGTAAAATATTCAGATTTTGTGTCCGTATCCCTTTAGACGACCCAACTGGACGACTTGCACGTTAGGCATTGCGTCTACAAGAATATACATTTTCTATTATGTACAAGTCAGGGCCGCCTTCATAAAGACGCTGACTGCCTGTCCTGGACGACTGCCTGAACCGGACAATACCGGTGCAGACTCGGACATCAGTATTCTGTCCCTCTTCGGCTTTCTGGATATTGGCAAAGAGCAACGCCAAAATCCTGTTCTTCGAACACTTATGGAACGCCTAAGTCGCTCGCCCAATGACCCGTCCCTCCGGATGTTCACCGTGCACGCTGGAACTTTATACCGTCGTAGAATTCGATCTGATGGCCCGGAGCTCCTCCTAGTCGTTCCAAAGTACCTTCGACTGGCCGTGCTCCGGCAACTTCACGACTCTCCTACTGCTGGACATCTGGGCATCACTGGTACTTACCACTGCCTGCGGCTCGACTTCTTCTGGTCCGGCATTTATGGCTCTGTGCGCCGTTATGTCGCTTCTTGCGACCTGTGTCAGCGCCGGAAGACGCCTGCTATGCCTCCTGCTGGTTTGCTTCAACCAATTGATATCCCTACAGAGCCCTTCTTCCGTGTGGGCCTCGACCTCCTTGGCCCCTTTCCAATTTGCAATAAAGGAAACAAATGGATTGCTGCAGCGACAGGTTATGCCACGAGATATGCCATTGCACGAACAATGCCAACCAGCTGCGCTACAGATGTCGCCGACTTGTTACTATACGACGTCATCCTGCACCACGGCGCTCCTCGCCAGTTGCTCACGGATCGCGGCCGCTACTTTCTATCGAAGGTCGTCGGCAATCTGCTCCGCTCCTATTCTACAGAACACCAGCTTGCTACCCCGCACCTCCACCAAAATGTTGCAGGATGAAAGCAGGCCGACGAGTGTAAAAAATGTATATTTACAACTGATGTATATGGCATTAAGGCAACGGCTAGAGTCTTCGTCTTCCTTTAGTTCGCGTCACCTTCTTCTTTTCCTTCAGCCGTAAAATATGTGCTCCCCGCACCAATATATTAATATATTCAAAAACACCATCAGGAATCCTCACAGAGATGCGAGGAGCGAATTAATTCGCAGCAGCGCTGCAGATCCATAACGGAGACCGTCGTAGGCTCTCTGTCGGTCATGTTAAGTACGCATTACCAGCTAAGAATAAGAACTAAAATACAAACTTTAGGGGGCACTGCCTTCACCATAGCTGAAGTGGTACAACACAGCAGGTGACATGGAAAACTTCTGCGTGCAGTGGCTTCTCTTTCTGTGATTTCATCATTTCCGGTTTCATGTTTACCACAAAACATTCAATACTTCAGCTGACCAAACATCAACAAAACTCTGCTACTGTCAGCTCTTTTTAGGGGCAGCGCTTAGGGCAGGGAGTTAATGATGATAAGTGGTTCTTGAGGGAAAGGGAAAGGTTGGCGCTATCTTCTGCAGCCCTTGAGGGAGCACGGCTCAGGGAGTTAATGCAAAGCAGTGCATGGGAGCCACTCACTTTCGTTCAACACAGGATTCGATAGCAGCACCGAGGCCCCCGTGAAGGTGATGCTGAAAAGAACAACCATGTTCTCGACACTGTTGTCTAGATGCACGCAGACGCGGTCGCCCAGCCGGATGCCCTGCGCCTGGAAGCCCGCCGCGTAACTCCGCATGCGGGAAAAGAACTCGCCACGTGTGAGGCGCAACTTCTCGTCCACCTGCGAAGGAGACAGTGACTCTTGTCTGGCAACAAATCATCAGGTATTTCTTGCTCCTTAGCTGGTGTCATCACGTAACGCTTGTGAATGTGGGTAACAATGATGCTCAATAGCCGGCCAAGGAAAGAGGAGTTCGTGATGGGTAGGGAACCTCTAGGACATGTCTGACAGCAGATTTATGTCGGTCAATTAGTTATAGGGGACCCTGACCAAGGAAAAAAAACTCTACAGTAAAAAAAAAGGGTGGGGGGATTAAGTCACGACTAGGCATTCCCTAGTCGTCAACCTGAAGCATATGATATTACATGAAAAAACTATACAGAATCGGTCCTAACTATGGAGTATAGGCTAAAGCTAAGTACCTAAGCACATGAGCTGCGTGCTAAACTTGAAGCACATGAAAGAAATTAAGAGCCACGAAACGAGCGACGTCAATGATAGGCTTAAGTTTCGGATAACGGCAACAGGTGGTGTGGGCTATGGGGCGAAACAGTGTAGGTGATAAATCTGGATAAGATTAAGGAGAGGAACTGTAGTTGGGTCGGATACATAATGCCTATAAAAGTTAACCAATCGTCTTTTAGAGTAGCAGAAAGGGTAATAGGTGAGTAGAAATGCAGCTGAAGTCGGAATAAAATTAGAAATACTGTCCCGAGTAATATATATGCAGGTTTGACATATGGTCAGCCGACGCTAGAGAAGGGTTAATTGGGGCCTTCTCGATTAGGTATTGGCTTCTTGCTGTGTATGTCATGGAGGTTCATAATTATTGTATCACTCGTCGCGTTGGAAGCGGCGAGAAACGCGCCAAATTTTGTGGTGGGAGGAAGCTGAGATTTCTAGTAAAGCATTTTTATTGACTTTTCAAGTAGTTGCTCGGCAAATGACCGACCGCGGTGGCCAATGCACTCCCTACGCCTTCCTATTTCTCGAAAATTTATGCATTATTGTGCGTAACCTAGCCTTGTGATGGCTAGTCAATAGTTCAGAACTGATGCGCAGTCACATCACGCATTACATGCAATTCGGCCCCACGGTTTCGTAAAGGAGGCATTTAAATTTTTGACATCTGTGCATTTGAATAGGTAGGACAAGGCCTACTGCGTTTTGTTCAGTTGCCCATTACAACAATACAAAAGCTCGTGTTGGTGGAAAACTTGAACAGTGCACAGGACTCCACAAAACATGGATTCCTCTTTCTAGGTCTAAACAGCATACCATATACATTTCTAATTGTACGAAACATGAAATGACTTAAGTGTCTCACCAGTGCAAGTTGATCAGGAGACGTTGTGATGAATTCTTTCATTGCTGTGTAGACAGAGCACAGTGGGATGTCAACCTTCGGGTGCGGGGAGTACACAATGCCATCCTTGATTGTAGCCTTCATGTTGGTTCAGAATGTTTTCTACGGTTGACACCTTGAGACAAGCTCTGTAATAAGAATTATACATCTGAAGAGCAAGCAAGCAAAGAAAAAACATGAATGCGCACATGCAGGTACTTAGAAACTCGCCGCCGTAGATACCACGTGAAAGTAAGAAGTAATGCAGACGATGCAAACATTGCCGTGACATTACTTTAGTATTGCTGGACCTGCTCTTACTTATAGCAAGTCCGCCCTTTCGCATACGTTGAGGAAGGCAAAGAATATAAAACGTTTTGTGAAAGCAATAGCTGAGTGGTTATTTCGGTACATGCCTATAATGCGACTCTGCCAACAGCGAGCCGCAATTTGGTGTACCTTAGAGAGAGTCGGTATCAATTAACGGACGTGCGGATCTTTCCCACTCTCTTCGGTATAGGGAACATTCTGGTGACGCCACTTACGCTTTATTGTTGTCCTATTAACAGCTTCCACAGCGCTGTTGCAGGTGAGAATGTCGGCAAAACGCGCACCGCCTCTGTGTGCTGGCTATACTGCACATGCCTTCTACATGTAAGCGCCTAAGCTATGTCGATATACTCAGTGGATAGCAAAGGAACAAGCGGAACTAGCTAAATTTGTAGGTGTAGCACCTTGTATAAGCCTGCGCGGAAGGTTCACACCACGTTACTGGTGTGATATGCAATGATAATTCATTATCCTCATATATTGAATGCACGTATTGCATATCTGGTAGACGTGACGCTTCGCAGCACACACGCTTTTTATTTTGTTTATTTTGTATTATTACTTGAAATGACTGTGATATTAAGTTATTAGACGCTAACTGCAGCAGTCCCACCAAACCAACACGTGCGAGCTCTTTTTGTGTATCGATTGCCGGCGCTTCCAAGCTGCACAAACGAGCTGGTTAATTTCACAAATACCAGATAACTATATATTGATATAGCTGCGCAAGGCAGCTTTGAACAAAAACATTTGGGGCAGAAACTTCTAGGCTAACAAAGAAGCTCGAGAACAAGTTAGGGACCGCGAAAATTGCAATACAACAAAAAATATTAGGAGAAACGTTAAGAGACAGAATGAGCAATCCCGCTTCGCTGCTCGTCCCATGCCCGGACATTTTGTGGTGTTTATTTACCCACTGTGTACATGTTACAAAGTTGCTTGTGATGCCCGGAGACATTCAGCTTAACCTGGCCCTGATCCCAGTTGTAGCAGTAACCTGGTTCTCGAGGCCATTAACTCTCTTGATACTGAAATTAATGTGCGCCATACTGAGCTAATCTCAACTCTTAATGAAGTGAAAGCCAACCAAAAATTACTTGAGGAGCGTGTTACAAGCTTGAATGCCAGATTAGCGTCCGTAGAGAAGACAGTTGCTGCACTCGAAACTCCGCAGGAATCTGCTGATATTCGAGGCATCATTACCAAAATGATTAAAAGTGAGAATGCATCGATTCAATCTAGTCTTGACGATTTCGAGGATAAGTCAAGGAGAGATTACTTGATTTTTAATGGTATCGCCTACAGTACCTCTGAAACTTGGACGGAAACACAAATAAAAAGTTCGTTCAATTCTTGTGCAATTTTTCGCGCTGCAATCCGCCTTTTCCATGTTCCGAGTGCGCCTGTGCTGTACTCTAGCGGAGATCGCTGGAAACGTTTTGTACGGCGTCGGTGGTATCATGGTTCGTGCAGCAGACGACGCGCGCCAATGCAATAGCCCGGGCAGGATGCAAGCATTGTCGACGAAAACGCGAACTCGTATATTGTCGGCGCAGCAGTGCCGACGACGTGGTATTTGCGTTGTGTTTCAGTAGATATTTCAGCTGTTCACTGCGATATTCAGTTAACGTGCGGTACCTCACAATATATAGGCTGACACGACACCGATGTCGATATATGAACTTGACCTGACGGCGATGCCAACATTCGGCAGCGACTACTTGGCAGACTGTCAGTGGGAGACATATATTGTAACACTAGTATGACGAAGGCGCGACCGACGATGCGGCCGACGACAGTAAGTCGTCGTAGCATGACAGGCCTTCGTGCCAACGACGCCGACACAACCAGTGTGCCGATCCCTTTGCGATCCGCCGCCGAGCGAGAACATCGCACCGACAACGCGAATGTCGAAGCAACTGCGTTGATGTGTGTATTTCTTCACGCTCAAATTGAGTCGAAACGTACTTCTTAAGCTGAAATGCACAATTTCGAGCCCTTCGCAGCCGTCCACATCATTTAGTTTGAGGCGGTGTCGATCTCGTTCAGCGCAGCTTCATTAGGCAAACATAGCATACGAGTTCGTCTAATATCGGAGGACCCTAACTATGGGATAAGCAAGTACGACGAAGAAAATTGCTTTCATTGTTCAGTCCGGGCCATACCGACTTGTAGTGAACCACTCTTAGCATAGTACGATGCACACACACAGTGGCGGATCCCGGTTTTTTCTGAGGGGGGGATCAGCTTCTGTCAATGATGATGATGATGATGATGATAGTAGCCTTTCTCATTTACCGAAATGCACCGTTTCTGCTCACGATAAACCCGCGTTTTATACGGCTAGAGCAACACCTGTAGCCCGCCGTGGTGGCTCAGTCAGCTGAGGTGTTGCGCTGCTGAGCACGAGATCGCGGGATCGAATCCCGGCCGCGGCGGCGGCATTTCGATGGAGGCGAAATGCAAAAACGTCCGTGTGCTTGCGTTGTAGTGCACGTTTAAGAACACCAGGTTGGCAGAATTAATCCGGAGCCTTCCACTACGGCGTGCCTCATAATCAGAACTGGTTTTGGCACGTAAAACCCCAGAAAGATGAAGAAGCCCTATAGCGAAGCCAGGTATCGGTTTCTCCGAGCATAAAGGAAAAGGACGTTACCCAATACAGCCATGTGCTTGGCGGCTGTGCCTGATAATACAGGGTGTTCAAAACTAAGATTTATGGTTTTCTTAAAATTAGGCACTGGGAGGCACGCAAAGACCACCTGGGCAAATAACTTATGTGGCCAGGTGGGCACAAAGTGAGAGGATAATTATCGCTGTGAGCAGCCGAAGTCACTTAAGTTGAACAATTATTTTTTGTCGACTGCAGTAAGTGGGTATATTTGTATTGAAAACTTAGAGACAGTAGTGTTTCCACACAGTATCGGTCGGAAGAATTATTCTAGCGTGTTCGTGCTCCGAGATATCCGACTCCAAATTTCTATTGTCGTACTGCGAAGAGTTATGGAATCGACGCGGGAGTGGTTTATGCTTTGCGTTGCTGTGGAAGGGAGGAATTTTGAACGTATTTAGGGCATTGACATCCTGATGGGTGAAGTGTTGTCATGAAATTCGTGCATGACAACATCAAACTTAAAACGGCAGTATATATGAAATATTCGTTAGCATAGCTAAAAAGGTTTCTGTTGTTGATGGCGTAGTTGTTGCTTTTGATTTCAATAAACCTTACAATACTTGGAAATCAGCAGTCACTTTATTTGCGTAGCCCAGGAAATGACCATGCCCGGTCGTCTAGTCACCATCACGCACGCGCATTGCCCTCCGGCTTCTCCGCTCGCGCCATTATCTCGGCATGGCAGGTGCCGCCAGCTTTACAGGCTGCGCGGTCGCGTGTTACGACAGCGGTTACGGGTTCTTCGATTTCTTTTATTTCGCCATCCGTCAGGGGAAGGGGGACAGTTATTATCTTTGCCAATGCCTCCGCTGCGCTGTCAGACTAAACGCCGCACCCAACAGCCGCGTCACATCATGGAGGAGCTTTGCGCCAATCCTCACTCTCTTGCATGCGTAATCATGCGAACGACAATTAAAATTTGGAGTTGGATATCTTGGAGAATAGACATGCTAGAAGAATTCTATCAAGTGAAACTGTGTAGAAACACGGCTGCCTCTAACTTTTCAATACAAACATACACACTTACTGCAGTCGATAAATAGTTAATTATTCAATTTTAGGTAATATTCGGCTGCTGACAGCAATAATTATTATCTCACTTTGTGTCCCCCTGGCCACATAACTTATTTGCCCAGGTGGTCTTTACGTGCCTCCCAGTGCCTAATTTTAAGAACACCATAAAGCTTAATTTTGAACACCCGGTATATCTAGCCTGTATTGTTTCTTAAAATAAAATTTGGGATGATCTGTCGCAGGTTTCTTATAAATGCGTAAGCACGGGTCCATCTTTGGAGTTCTGTTGGGACATCTTGATTTCCTTAAGAAGATTCTTTGTGTTCGGCTGAGACACCTTCGTTTGCTTTGGAGCTCCAACGCGGCAACCACTACGCTGGTTGTTTACGATATGCGAATCACCGCGTATGAAGAAGACTCACGACGCCACCTACAAAAACGATGTGGCCTAGTAGCCGAGAGCGCGAGCCAGCGTCTATATGTTTTGCTTCCCACACGACGTCATCCTTTTACACAAGGCGCGCATCTGCTCCCGTTTCTCTAACCACGCGTGGTTAGCGGCCGACGCCCGCGCGCTGGCGTTGGCCGCTGACGTCACGCTCCCCCACTTCGCAGCCGCTGCTCGAGGCTTCGCCCCGCTCCGCGAGAACGGCCGCTCAGATAAACGGATCCGACGGCTTTGAGCCTCCTATGCTTAATGTACGGCAATAAAACTGCGAAGTTACAATGAAAAACTTGTAGCGTACGAACCGTACTGTGCTCGTACTGGATAATGTGAACGTGTAACTGTGATCACACTTCTTTCTGGGGTTTTACGTGCCAAAACCAGTGATCACACTGAGTGCTACAGTTTAAAAAAAGTTGCCTATGCGAAGTTCTTAGTTTAGCTGTTAGTTGTTATTATTTATATATGAACACTTCATCGAGAGATCTCTTTCATTAAGCAGGTTGGTCGCGGAACCGATGACAGCCAATGAGGCAACCGATGACACCCCAATCGGGAACTGAGTTGATATGTTGCGAAGGCGCTGGCGCGGACATCTGCGTGCTTGGCAAAAGGCACGTCCCCTCGTTCATTCGACGCCACCGATGGGAAGAGTAAGGCACGGCCGGCGCCAGGAGGTCCAAAGTGTTCATGAGAAAAAATAACTACGGCAACTTCGCGACACCACACCCCTACGGAATAAAACTAAGCTTGTGAGCGAGCTAGCTTTACCTCTACATGGCTCATACCACTGGTACTCGCGAAAAATAATTTTGAAGAATGCTGGTGGCGATACTTTTTTTGGGGGGGACAGGGCCATTCCCCTGTCAGCGAGGGGGCGATGCAGAAATCTGAGGGGGGGGGGGGGTCAGGACATCCGGACATCCCCCCTGGATCCACGCCTGCACACACAGAAAGTGGGAAGCGGCGACACGGCCCAGTGTTAACAACGCGGTACATCTCCGTTCTTGATCGAAGGCTGCCGATCGGTCGCACTCGCCGGCGCTTCCATAACAAAGTGCAACTACGGAGATTGGTGTACTGTGTGTATTGTTATGCTGAAAAATTTATTAGTTACCGAGAAACACAGTTTGCCTTTTATGCCAAACAGGCAAAAAGTGATGGTTCTTTCAATACTGCAGCGTAAACAACATCGCTCGTTGCCCCGCGAGTACCGCCGGCATTGGTATTTTCGCTTGATAGCTATATACGTATGTACGCGCTGTCTAAATGACAACTTATGTGCGCAGAATTTACTCTAGCAATATGCTATCGAACACACAAACTGTATGGCTGATGAAGAACACGAAAAGTGAGGACCAACTTTCAATATCAGCAATAACCGCCCTCCCCAAAACGCCGACATGACCACTTAGTCACTGTTTTTAAGTGCCCCCGACGCTCACGCTTTCTCATCTCAGTGTGATACAACGATTTTCATACGCGCATGAGAAGTGTTCATATATGTTTGGGAATTTCATCATTATTTTTTGTCAGCGGTGCACGGTTTCTACAGTACTTGTAGCGAGCGGTGACAGGACACCTTCCGATGTAAACAAATCCGCCGTTCTTGTGTTGCATAAATACTCTGCTTTACAGAGCTACGGTCAAAACTTAGCTGTAAAAGCAGTTTTTATTATCCAATTGGCGGACATTCAGCGCAGGTCTAACAGTGGCAAATGCACGAACTCGGTTGCTGCGATATACGGTTAACCTTCGCTGAGCGGTATCGACCACAGCTCGAACTATATGTGAGCGGCCGGCGAGTACTCATGTTCGTGCATTTCAACTTCCGAAGCATGTTTGGATTCATATTGACTACTACTAAATAGGAATAAAAGCGTAGATGCTGTGGCAATCGCGTTACGGTGCGATGTATTCGTTCAGAGGCACATCGCACGGTGACTTGTGTTGTCGGTGCAGCTGCACGAAAGCCCTTCATCATATTTCGACGACTTGCGGTTGTAAGTCGCGCTGGAGTCGTTGCCGGCCTCGGTGTACTGCCCAGGAAACATCCAGTCACACAAAGCGAAAATTAGAGCCACTGACAAATACACGAAATCATTTCAGCTCGCTTCATGAAGCGTGCCTCTCTGCATGCCAGGGCGCCACGACGCCGTACATTTTGTTTCTCGCGGAGTCCGCTAAGGTGGCGCCACAGCGCAATGCAAAAGGCTGATTACCCGAAGAGGGAATTCAGCGTGCGCATCGCTTAGGTGCCATTGTAAATAACAAATGTCGACCAGTGGTAGTGAAACTGGCATCATTTGAAGTAAAGAAAAACATAATAACACAAAAGAAGAAACTGAAAGGATCCGGGGTGTCTATTCAAGAAGACTTCTGCCGGGCAAGTAGAATGACTAGGAATAAGTCAATTGCATTTGGGAAGTCCTCCGGTCAATTGTATCATCTCAGGTACAACAAATTGTTCATCAACAAAACGTGCTACGTGTATTGCTCTCAAACCGATACTGCTTATGAACTTCAGCAGAACAGTATAGCTACTGCCAGCGGTAATGTAGGCAGCAGCGCAATAAATTTCCCTGCTAATACACAATGCCCTGCTTCGAGTTAGCATCACGCGGCCGTACAGAATAAGCATGACAACGATTACTGTGTGCTGTTCACTAACATCCGCTCCATCATGAATGAGTGCGATGCCCTGTCTGCGCTGATCGACACGTGTAACGCAGATATTTTTGTTTTAGTCGAGACCTGGCTTTCAGATAAAATTGAAAAATCGGAACTTTGCGCGTGCAGTAAGGCTTACAATATTTATAGAAATGACCGAATATGACGATGTGGCGCTGGGACCTTGATCGCTGTTTCATCTGATATCACCTGTTTTGACATACACGCGCCTTCGCAGATTGTGCTGTTGTATTCACAAAAATAACAAAGTCGTGATATTTGCCGCTTGCTAGCGGCCACCCGACAGTACATCCACATTTTGCAATGAACTGTTTCACTGTCTTAATAAAATCGTGGTTGAATGTCCAGCAGCACCGATATTCGTGCTCGGTGATTTCAATTTCCCGGCATTGACTGGGCTGTTGACTTACCATCAGTGACTCTATCCTCATCCCAATGTTCAACCTTTCTTGATATATGTTCGACCTTTGGCCTCACCCAGTTTGTTGAAGAGCCTACCCGTGTCACTGCAATTTCTGCCAACATCCTTGAGCTCGT
Source organism: Dermacentor silvarum (assembly GCF_013339745.2). Classification (NCBI taxonomy): domain Eukaryota; kingdom Metazoa; phylum Arthropoda; class Arachnida; order Ixodida; family Ixodidae; genus Dermacentor; species Dermacentor silvarum. The sequence continues at coordinate 126,871,414 of NC_051160.1, forward strand.
CTTCACCACATCTCCTCATTCAATTTCTTCATTATCAATTATACCTGGTTTAAGCGATCATTCCGTGATTCATTTTGCAATCCCGTTACGCTCGCCCCAGCGTCCAAAATACTGTAAGAAAACTCGTGACTACAGTACAGCAGATTTTTCCTCGATCAATAACGAGTTAGAAAGTTTTGCCGATTTCTTTTTTCCACAGTTCTGGGAAAAGCCTATCGCAGAAAACTGGCTCCTTTTCAAAAACAAGGTTGAAACACTAATTTAAAATATATATTCCGACTCTCCTATTACCTCCATGCAATCGGGCTCCTCGGTTTAAATTGTGTGTAAAACGGCTTCTTAATAAGAAAAAACGCATTTTCCACGCTTCAAGCTGTCTGGGGAAACCAAAGCAAAAGCTGCCTACGTAGCTATCGAATCATAATATAAAATTGCCATCCTCTCAGCCAATAATTACTTCTTCTTCTGAAACGTACAGTACCACCATCTGCTCACAACCAATCCTAAGAAGTTTTGGAACGTTATCAACGTGCGCAAAACTAAAGAAATGGTTCTGAAAACTGACGCTGGATTTCCTGTCCCCCATGAGCTTTGCTCAGCGGCTTTTAGTAACAGATTTCCGATGGCAGGTTCAGCGCCGCCCTATTGGTTATTATTTAGTGCTCTTGCGGAGTTCTTTCTTCACGGCAACGGTGCGATGGCCGACGTTCAATGCCTTTTTTCTTTCACAATGAACGGGCATGCCGGCTTCGTCTTTTTTCTTAACACGATCGTGAGCACTGCCATTCCAGTGTGGAAGAGCCCATTGAGAGCATGATTTTATATTTCGCGGGCTCTCTTCAAAGCCCGCTAAAATACCGTCATTCAAAACAACGTTATGGGGGGTTTCTAACGGAGCTCTAAAGCGTTTCAAAAGAACCATTTCCCAGAAAACGGTTACGAACAACATACCGTTTGGGTCATTCTTTTGAGTCTACAATTTCATTTTTGAAGTTTGACTCTAGTTATGGCATACACGTAGTGCTGTTAACATACATCTTGCTCTGATATCTACAACATGTGAGCAAGTGTCGTGTACCCTGAAGACGGAAATCTGTCATCCGAAGGAAGCACATGAAGGTGGGTACTGCCTGTATGTGTCAAGGGTGAATTTTGTTAAAAACGTTCCAATTATCATATTTTGGTCGCATGGTGACAAATGATAAGCACAATCCAAGAAGGTATCAACAAACCATGTTAGCTCTGAGAAAGGCAAAACTTGGTAAGCATCCCTCAATTTTTAAACTAAAGACGCATGGAGCATTTAATGGAGCATTATGATATGGGTGGGAAGTGGCACAGAAGTCGCTGCCCACATAAAAAAACACAATGAAGATACAAGAACAAAAGAAAACTACATGTCTTTCTCCAACGATGAGGAGCAAAAGTGTGTAACAAACAATACGACAGAAGTTTATTGGTATTATGAAAAAAGGTATTGTGTGAGCTTGACACACTAATAATTTTCCAGCTTTTCAAGTGATGCTGTAACGAGGGAAGACAAACTGGCACTTTTAAGAGGCGCTCTCCTCAGGCTTTGAAAGCCGGTAAATCCCTTTGGATACTCAGCCCTTGTGTGTACGTCCAAAAGAAATCGCAGTAATAAACCGCATGCCGCTTGTACGTGACATCGAGGACAGTGCAAGTGTGCCTGTGAAAACGGATGTCGCCGAACATCTGTCAACAACGTGGGTTCAAGGTGAAGCCTGACAGCGCTTTCCTGTCCCTGCACATGTCCCGCTAAACAGATATCCGTTACCACTCTGTCCTAAACGCTAAGAGCACGACGGCATCGAGTTTTATCTCTAATGATGGCGTTACTAGATTTCCTCAACGTTTTGTGTGACACGCCTGTCCGAAATTGGAGTAAACTTACAATTCTTAGGTGTTTACCTGTCATAACCATGATCTAATTATGAGGCACGCCGTAGGAGGGGGTTCAAGATTAATTTTGACTACGTGTGGTTTTTTAACGTGCACTTAATCCACCGTACGCGACCGTTTTAGCATTACGAACCCATGGGAATGAGGTCATCGCGGCTGCGATTGAACCCGCAACCTCGAGGCCAGCAGCAAAACGTCATAGCCACTGGGCTCTCACGGCAGGTCAACAAAATTGGAGAATTGAGGTTAACGAGCTTCAGCATCGTGAATCCAAAAAAAACGGGGCATATATCTCGCGCGCCGAAATGTGCTAAGGAAAGTAAGATCACGTCGAATCAAGCTTTGTGCCATTATAAGGCAAGTTGCAATTTACGCGCACTCACACATAAAATGCTGCTTAGCAAGAATAAACAATCCGGCGGTATACTGGAGGATGGTTGTAAGTGCATGCAGGCAGTGAAGCATAACTTCAATAAGCGGAAACGCAAAAACCCGGCAGATGAACTTTGTCGTACTAGTGAGAAAGTGTTTTGAGCAGTTATTATAGTTCGTACGCAAAGTATCGATAATCTTGGCCATTACTTTTTTGATAGTGCAAGAAATGTCAGCGAGGCTTGAGAACCAATGTCAAACCCAGTAATTGCAGGTCACAGTCATTTTTGTGCGTACGCGAAGTGGAATGCAAAATGCACAGGAATATCATTTAATATACCGTTACACGTTTCTCGGAATGGTTTACTGGTTACTGGTACCTGTCCGGATATTTGTCAGCAACGTTCGGGCAGCTCTACGAATAGTAGGAGTACAATTTGCCAATCACACTTGCTGGTGCCGAAAGAAAAACACGGTGAGAATAAAACCAAGCAATATATAAGGAACTTTGAACGACTTGAATCGGCCTGATTACCTGTAATATGAGCCTAAATATGGTTTATAAGTGCCCGTTTCCTGGAAAGTATTGCGTTTAACGTAGTTAATCATTTCGCAAAGCATGCGGTGCCATAAAAGGTACAGTGACTGATCCCATCTTGAAAAGAAGGCGGCATTACTGAACGCAATGTCGATCAGTTCATTGCATTGTCCAGATGTTTTACACTAACCGATAAATGGTTTGATTGTCGGCTGAATGAGTGGGGATATTTCTATGCTTCCTTCGATCATGACCGCTCCCGTGCGGTGTTTGCTGAAGGCCCTTAACAGCACGGCTTATGCGACCATCCGAGCGGGGGTTTCTTTACTAGACAATGCACGAATAATGTAATATTGATAAGCAGTGAGATTACCGACTTGTCAAGTGCCGAAGCATACAAGCGGATCTTTGCGAGTAGTGAATTTCGGGGATTGGCCACAACGCCATTAGAAACGAGACGTGAGACGGTCTTAAGGTTTGTTGTATCAAAGTGAATGGCATTCCTCATGAAAACAAATGGGATGCTTCCGTGCTTGTACCACAGAAAATAAAGAGCACCCACCGAGATCTCTGACTGCGTCACAAAATAAATGTGTATTGGGAATGATCCTGCGCACAGGTCAGAAAAGCTTATAATTAACTCATTATTACTCTACAAAGGCGTAATACTGTAACGCAATAGTACAATAGCACACCATTCAAAACAAAAACGGTGATAAAGTATTCTTTTCAACGTTGTTGTAGAAATGAAATTTCTTGATGTGGCTGAATTCCCTCGCAACAAATAGTGTGAGGAACGGATTCTGTGCTACACACGTTGATAAAAATATTTTAAAATTACACAAAATGAAATACAATATGCAACTAAGGTGCGGTATTAGAAGGCGCTAGCAAATAAAATAAGATAAAGTTTCTAGCAAACCGTCTTTCGTGAGAACAAGTCTGGGCTAGGAAAATCTAGGTACAGTTTATTTCCGACATGGGCGCATGCTTTGTATGTGCGAGTTTCCCGCACATCACCTTGCTTTCATGTCATCCTGAAGTATCTGAGTGTGCATTTCACAAGGCTTCTGCTTCTCCTACTTTCATTTCTGGGATATGCCGGTAAAGAAAGGCGCAGAGCTTAATATTGAGTAGTCACGTCATCGGGAAATGGTGATGCACTCAAGTGTTCGTGCCTTGAATTTGTACACACGATGTGCGGTGAGCTGCAGTGTACATAAATGTAAATTTCGGCTGACAAGAAAACAGAAAAATAACCCCATCCCCTTTCCCGCGCTCTGCCAAAAAAGCTTCGGAAAAGCTACCAATAAGCCATCAAATGTTATTGAAATATGCTAGGTATCTTTTGAATTTCCAAGATTACCTAGCAATTCTTGGTTGCTTTAGCGTCGCGTTTATTGAGAAGCTCTTAAATCAAACTGTACTCCATAAAGTGACCACAAATAAAGTCCGATCTGTTATAATTGACAAAGAAGGAAATATATACGCTTGTATTTTTACTACTACAAGCTGGATTGCTGTTGGAGACACTTCTTGCGAGCAGACACAGCGAATGTTCTTTGAATTTTCCAGCTGTTTAAAATACAGATTATGGTAAAGCCTAGATTACTTTATTAGGCTCGCCTTCAAATTGTCGCCTATAAAATCCCGAAAGAACACAAATGCAGGCTTCAATAGTGTTTTATGCGCCATGGGCAACGTGGATGAAAAATCGCGCTCATCAAAGCGATATATGGGAAGAACCAATAATACATGGCTTTTCTCCGACGTGGTAAAATTTTGTGAATAAAACTCGTCAGAGCCAGGCGTGTTTCTCGCGAAGCTTGATAGCTAGCGCCATTTGTATTCTGTGCGCTCTCAAAATGTGCTGTGAAATGCATTTGCGGTCTACACAGTTTTGATACAGCGGCGCTTTTGGTTAAATCGTTGGATGCACAGGTAAATACGAAAACAAGCAGCTGAGCCTACCTTATCTTATACGATGCACAAACGCTGCGGTGAAGTCAAACAAAAGTTTATTATTGGAAGCGTGGATAAACTTGCGCTGCCACAAGAAGTGAATATGGCAGTAGTTTCTATGCTATCTTGATGGTACAAAAAACTTGCCAGAAAACAGGGGTAGCTACCTGAAGCCACATTCGAAAATATGCACAAAATAACACTCTCATTCACAAGCACGCTCGAAGGTTATAATGAGTTTTACCAGGATCTTACTTCAAGTTATTTGGGTGATGTGTAAACAGTTCTGAAACAGTAAGACAGCTGTCTTTTGCATTCAGGGTCTTCATTTCCTTTTTCTCAACATCTATACAGGCGGAAAATTTCATATTTATTTCATAAGCTTTAGCTAATTCTTTGAGCGCAGGTGTTTTAGAAAATAATGTCCACCCGTAAACTAGAAACCTAGCAATTTAAATACTCGCTTAGCTCCTAGATTATTTCCGAAGAAATTTATAAATGTGTAACCTTGATTTTGACATATATATAGCGTAAACTATTACTCAATCTTGCCGACATGTCTTTAAGGACGCAGCTACAAGCGAGATATTTCGATGTTTATTTTCTCCTCTCTATTTCATAACTTTTCAGGATTTTTTCCCCTCCTAGCTCGTTGCTCAACGATGATAAAGAAACAGAGTACGCAGTCTCAATTTGTAATTGAAGAGCACTCGTATTAAGCACTATGGGTACCAAATAAAAACCATAATTGGGGAAAATAACCCACCGTTTTTCAATACGATTTCCCTCAGAACCCACAGTGCAGTATCGGGGCGTGGAACAGCGGAATCTATCGGGCTTATGTTAACTCATAATTCATTCCTTGCAATATTAAATGCCCCTAAACGCACACTTATCGCTATGCTGGTTTTCGTGGTGGGTATGTTTCCCAAGCCGGATAATTATATTTACTTTATGGCTCTTGAACAAATTTTGTCTAACTGAAAGCTGACCCGTTAAGAAAACTAAGCTTTACACCTAAAAGAATTCCACATAATATGCCCTGATGCGTTGGCATTAGTGGCTCAGCCACAAAAAAGACCCATCAGAACTGCCATTCTAGCTTTCTGTGAAATGAAACAAAACAAGAATTCTCAACCAAAGTTGTGTACTTACATTCTTCTCTGGCTACTTTGAGGAGCTCGACAAGCTGACATGCACTTTTGTCCGTCTCTTTATATTCGTAAGCCAACCACGTCGCCTCACATTACACGAAAGCATCCAGATCTAGCTAAATAGCGGGACATCCTGTCATTAAACGAGCTCATGTCGGAGATGGTTATCGTCGCTTATGGCTCTGCAGTTCGTGCACGCGCTCATATCGAGGTTCTGAACCGTCGCAGCTGGATGAGCTCGGGAACTCGTCGGCAAACACGTGATTGCGTTTCCCAGGAAAAAGAAATGACCACCTATATAGCTATAACAGACAAATAATATATTATAAATTTGTATGAAGCTTTCCGTTTTCGTAAATCAAAGAGCTACCGCAATAAACTTTTATTGTATAATAATTCTTTAATTAATTACAAAAAAGTTACGATTTCACTTGTTTTGCCAAATATTACTATGCTGTGCGAACGGCACTGCAGGATGTTCTCAAATGATCCAATGCCAAAAGATAACAGGCAATTCTAACACCACTGCACCTCTGAAACTTTCCTACGAGATGACAGAGTTCGACTGTCTGCGCAGGGTATGCCATTCAAATCAATGACGAGCTCAGGCTTGTTATTCTACGCCGCCCTCCTTGAAACGCTGATGATGGCCATTGTAACTCTACTGCGTGTAGGTGCCTTTCTTGTTTAAGAAACTGCCAGACAGCTTAGTAATACAGTGGTTGTACATGTCCGTCCATACACGTGACGGAGTATCTATAGCGACTTCTTGAAACACAACTTCTAAGCGTGGTTAATGGCAGAGGGGACGTTGTGGCACTGAAGTCGCACAGTTAAGGGTGATGCATAGCGGCACAAGCGCACTAGCAAAAAATAGTGTAAGCGTCGTTGATGCGACTGCACTAGGGGAAAACTCGGCGTGACTGTTGACAGAGCTTTGGAGACTAAGCAGCAACTGCCTTCTTTAACAGCAAACGAAAACACTTCCGGCCATAAATATGTTTTTGCGCTTCATCTTATTCTGGCTATAAAAATCAATAATGTCTACGTTGATGGCGTTAAACATAGCGAGCCTCCAATTGTCAGGCCAAAAAATCCCAGCTTTATACATATTGTTTATTTGTGACGTTGGCTCAATTCCCCGCTCAGTGGGCGCATTTACCGCCGAGGATTGGGCGTGTGTCAAGGAAGTACAGCTTATCAAAATTGACGCCAAGACCTCCACAACAACGTTTTTCATGGAGCCCATGTTTATTTTAAACGTTAACTCAATCGGCCAGCCCAGCCAGTCTGTCAAGGACACAAGCTTGGCGAAGTTACCGTCACCGTTATAACTTGTAGCGCTGCCTCGACGAGTCTTGCTATCCTCAAGCGTGGGTGTCTGTGCTGTCTCGTAAACTATGCTGCTTAACGGGCATGACACCGTTGATTGCGAGAGACGTGTAATATTATTATCGCTAAGTGTTACTGGGGTTCAGAGCGACCACGCAGATGTCTTTTTAAAATTGAAGCGTTGGCTGGAGTTCTGGGGGGTCTATCTAGACCGCGGCGGAGCAGCGACATTATTTGGACGAGCCTTGCTGAAAGAAGAAGCAGCGAGTTCTTCGTCTGGGACTGCAAGTTCTTACGCGGCACTGTAGAAGAGTAGGCGAGATGAGCGAGGAATAAACTTGATACAGCTTGATGAGGAGATTCCAAGTCAGTAAATAGAGTTGTAGGAAAGCTCACTGTATCACCAGTGCGTAGGGGTAGAGCAACCGGTGCATGATGATTGTTGGAGTTTAGTGGCGCAAGGGCCAGGTATGGCCAAAGAGCGCCATGACAGTATTAGTTCGTATCAATACGATGGTAATGGCTTGTTAGTGGTAGATGAATAGGGAATTATATGAACATTAGATGTGGCATGGCTGTAAAGGGGCCTAAAATCAGTCGCTGTAAAGTGCGTAAAATCTATAAGTAATAAGATTATGGCAATGAGTGATTATGAGTACTATGGACATGAAAAATGCATTGCGAAAGAATGATACGAGTTACAAAAAATTTAAGATACAAGAATTGGCCAGAAACACAAGTGCCTAAACAGAGCCCTTGAAACACAAGGGCCTGGAGGCATGTGCAGTTAAAAAACTATCGCAGCAACATCCTCTAGAGAGAGGATGCCCTACGAACTTATTGGGCTAATAACATGTAACACAACATCTTTCAAGAAAGCAAGGACTGCGTTGGTGCTAAAAAGTGGTTCTTTACCGAGAAACATAGCGGGATGCAGAGGGACGCAATAGCGATATGCGAGAGGAAAATGTTTCTTTCTTTCTCTTTCGGCTTCCCGACACTCCAAGAGGACGTGGAGGACGGTGAGCCTGTCGCCACATCTACCACATGTTGGAGGATCATTTCCATTCAATAGAAAATTGTGAGTACCATATGTGTGTCCTATTCTGAGACGACAGAATAGGACATCAGTTCGTCGTGTTTTAGTTGTACAGGGCCAGAAACCTAACTGTGGCTTAATCAAGTGGAGTTTATTAGTTGTTTCAGCGTCCCACAGACGCTGCCAGTGGCCTCGCAGTTTCCTTCGCAAAAAAGGCTTCAGATCTGTGGAGGAAATAGCAGCGGCAGGATTAATAGCTTGCGATGTAGTTGATGTGGCCAACTGGTCTGCTAGCACATTGCCCTCGATGCCTCTATGGCCAGGCACCCAGCATATTATTACATGTCTACGGGATTGGTAAATGTTACACAAGAGTGAGTAAAGCTCGATAACAACTGGATTCTTATGCTTTTGTAAAGATGTTAGCGCTTTTACAAGACTCAACGAGTCTGTGAATATTATTGCCTTTTGTAGTTTCAATTTCTCTATATGCTTCACCGCAGACAGTACTGCATAAGCTTCTGCGGTGAAAATGCTTGTTAGGGGGTTTAATACGTCGGATTTCGAAAAAGAGGGGCCAACCGCGGCGTAAGATACGCCAGCATGGGACTTGGATGCGTCGGTATAGAATTCCGAGCACGAGTACTTCGATTGAAGTTCGCGGAAATGCATTGCTATTTCGAGGTCGGGAGCATGCTTTGTGACCTCTACAAAGGATAGATCACATTCTATCACCTGCCACTCCCAGGGCGGTGACAGCTTAGCTGGAGGCATTAGGCGATGTTCTAGAAGTGGGACATCCATCTCTTCGCTAAGTTCTCTTACACGCAGTGAGAAAGGCCGCCTCATAGAGGGTCGATTATAGAAAAGCGTTGAACACTTCAAATCATTAAGGGTTGTAAAACAAGGATGTTCCCGATCGGAATGCACTTTGAGAAAATAGGTGAAGCTGATGTATGTTCTCTGGAGGTGGAGTGACCACTCATTCGATTCCACGTATAAACTTTCGACGGGGCTTGTTCTGAATGCGCCAGTGGCCAGGCGGATACCTAGATGGTGGACAGGATCTAGCATTTTTAGCGCGCTAGGGGCGGCAGAGTGATATACTACGGCACCATAGTCCAATCGTGACCGAATGAGGCTCTTGTGAAGGTTCATTAAACACTTCCTGTCGGTGCTCCAGGATGTGTGAGATAAAATTTTCAGTAAGTTCATTGTTTTTAGGCATTTCGCCTTTAGATGTTTTATGTGGTTAATGTAAGTAAGCTTAGAGTCAAGTATGATGCCTAAAAATTTGTGTTCTTTGTTCACAGGTATTTGTTGTCCATACATTTCGATAGTTGGATCTGCAACAAGACCTTTCTTCCTGGTGAAAAGAACACAAGAACTTTTGTGGGGGTTTACTTTGAACCCGTTTTCCTCTGCCCACTTAGACACTTTGTTGAGCCCCTGCTGTACCTGTCTCTCGCACACTGCGAGGTTACAGGACTTGAAGCCTATCTGTACGTCGTCCACGTAGATGGAATAAAAGATAGCTGGTGGTAAAGAAGCACGAAGCGTGTTCATTTTAACGATAAAGAGTGTGCAACTGAGCACGCCTCCTTGGGGTACACCAGTTTCCTGCACAAAAGGTCGTGATAAAACATTGCCAACTCGAACACGGAATGTGCGATTCAGCAGATAACTCTCAATCACATTTAACATATTACCACGTATACCAAAGTGGGAGAGGTCTCTGAGTATGCCAAACCGCCATGTGGTGTCGTAGGCCTTTTCTATGTCTAAAAATACAGACAAGAAGAACTGTTTGTGAACAAAAGCTTCGCGTATCTGCGCCTCAATACGTATCAAGTGGTCAGTGGTGGATCGACGCTCGCGAAAACCACACTGGTATGGATCAAGCAGTCTGTTTGATTCTAGGAAATGTAATAGGCGATGGTTTATCATTTTTTCGAAGACTTTGCAGAGACAGCTTGTTAGCGCTATGGGCCGATAACTCGATACAGAGGATGGATCCTTCCCCTGCTTCAGGATAGGGATCACTATGGCCTCTTTCCAGGCAGAGGGGATCTCGCCGGAGGTCCATATAGAGTTATACAGACAGACAAGGGTTTTCTTCGTTTCAGAGGGTAGGTTCTTCAACATTTCATATAATATGCGGTCAGAGCCTGGGGCAGAATGGTTGCAACAGGCGAGTGATGCAAGAAGCTCTGCTAAAGAGAAAGGTAAATTATATGGCTCGTTCCCGGTGCTCTTTCGGTCTAGTTTTTGTTTTTCTATTGCTGCTTTGTATTTTGTGAATTCTGGAGAATAGTGCGATGAACTCGACACATGTTCAAAATGTGCACCCAGGTGGTTCGCTTGGTCTTCCAAGCGGTCGCCCTGTGTATTTACCAAAGGGAGTGAATATGTTTGTCGTCCTCTCACCTTGTTAACCCTGTTCCATACTTTGGCCTCATCTGTATACGAGTGTATACCTGATAAAAACTTCTGCCAACTCTCTCTTCTGGCCTGTCGGCGCGTTTTCCTGCCTTGTGACTTTATCTTCTTAAAGTTGATAAGATTCTCCGCAGTAGGTGAATCACGTAGCAACCCCCACGCTTTGTTCTGTTTCCTACGAGCGTTCCTACATTCGTCGTTCCACCATGGGACACGGCGTTTGCATGCCACACCACTTATTTCGGATATGCATTTAGAAGCGGCATCAATTATGAAGGCAGTGAAATACTCTACAGCAGCATCAATTCCTAACGAAGACATGTCAGGCCAGGAGATATTGCTAGTAAGAGTTTGAAATTTCTCCCAATCTGCTGTATCAACCTTCCATCGAGGGGCTTGTGGTGGAGACTTATTTTCTGTGGTTGTTCTCAGTAATATGGGGAAGTGATCGCTCCCGTAAGGATTTTTGGCAACTTCCCATTCAAGTTCAGGAAATAGACACGGGGAAGCTATGCTAAGGTCAATAGAAGAAAAGGTTCCGTTTGCAATACAGTAAAATGTAGGTTCCTTCTTATTCAGGAGGCACGCACCAGACGAGAAAAGAAATTCTTCAACAAGACGACCTCGCGCATCGATACGAGAGTCGCCCCACAGACTGCTGTGCGCATTGAAATCGCCAAGAACAAGATAAGGTTCTGGCAATTCGTCTATAAGGGACTGAAATTCATGTTTGTGTAAGTGGTAATGTGGCGGAATGTAAAGCGAGCAAATGGTGATGAGTTTGTTCAGAAGAACAAGTCGAACTGCCACTGCTTCGAGGGGCGTTTGTAGCTGCAAATGTTGACATGCTATGCTTTTGTGAATTATAATGGCAACACCGCCTGATGATGCGATAGCATCGTCACGGTCTTTACGAAACGTAACATAGTGTCGGAGAAAGTTTGTATGTGTTGATTTTAAGTGCGTTTCCTGTACTTACAGCACTTTTGGATTGTGTTGGTAAAGAAGTTCTTGGATATCATCGAGGTTCCTAAGAAGTCCTCTGACATTCCATTGTATAATTTGTGTATCCATAATGAAATTAAATTGGTGCTGTGTGTACTAAAAACGGAAGTATTGCCTTAGATTACAGAGCCCTTTCCAGGCCCTGTAACGCGGGATTTGTCCTTTTTGAAGCGGTCGAGGGAGCCTCGCCGCTCCTTAGGCGCTTGGTGCGCCGTCGGGATGGGTGTAGTGTCCATTGCCTCTTGAGAGGCGACGGACACGCGCTCTTGCGAGCGAGAAGTTTCGCGAGAGAGTCTCGCCGCGAAGGACGAGACATTTGTGCCCACCAGCCCGGAGGTTGATGGGGCTGCCTTTGGGCCTGAGCTGCGCCGGGTGTTACCACAGCCAGCAATGGTCGGAGAGGGTGAGGCAGCCTTGACTGCACCCACCGTGGGAGCTGCTGGTGGGCCTGCGGGTTCGCTTCGCGTAGCGCAGGCTGCCACCGAGGGCTGTTGTGGTGCCGGCAACCCTAGGGTAACCGGGCCTGTTTGCTGGTTAGGTGGAGTAGACTTAGCTACTTCCACCCTGGGGGCAGGAGCCACAAGCGACAGCTCGCTGCGCGCGGGCTGGGCAGGTGGCAGTAGCCGCTGCGACGCTGCCCCTTGACGCGCCGCATCAGCGTAAGTGGTCGTGTGGAATGGTGAGCACCTTTTGCGTGCTTCCCTGAACGATATGTTTTCACGGACTTTCAGTGTTATAATTTCCTTTTCTTTTTTCCAACTTGGACAAGACCGGGAGTACGCTGGATGCTCACCATCGCAATTAACGCAGTGAGGTGTGGCCTCGCAGTTGTCTGAGGCATGACCTTGTACTCCACACTTAGCACAGGTGAGTCGACCACGGCAGTTCTGTGAACCATGGCCGAATCTTTGACATTGGTAGCAACGCCTAGGGTTTGGTATATATGGTCTTACTGCAATTTTTGTGTAGCCTGTTTCAATGCTTTGTGGTAAAGTGCTCAATTCGAAGGTGAGTATGAGGTGTTTCGTAGGAATGTCTTTGTTGTCCCGCCTCATAACAATGCGCTGCACATTCGTGACGTTCTGCTCCTTCCATCCTTCTAGCAATTCGGTTTCAGATAAGTCGATGAGGTCTGCTTCGGATACTACCCCCCGTACTGTGTTCATGGAACGATGCGGTGAGACAGTAACTGGGACATCACCAAAGGTAACAAGCTTGCTAAGTCGGTTGTGTTGCTCCTTATCACGTAGCTCAAGCAGAAGGTCCCCACTTGGCATTTTGGTGACTTTGTAGCCAGGGCCTAGAGTGTTGGTCAAGGTTTTCGCAACTACAAATGGGGATATGGTTCTCGCTAGTCTTTCAGTTCTTTCACTATGTACTACCTGATATCGTGGGAAAATGTCTTTAGGCCGGGTGAACAAATTCAAAAACTCATCGGTGCGTCCCCTCTTCTGAGGGAGACGATCAAGAAGCCGTGGAAAAGCAGGTGTTCCCATAGGAGTATAGTGTACTTCGGCAGCAATGGCAGCCGCCCACCACGGAGTCCAACAAGGGGACGCTGCAGCGCTTAACGTGTAAGGCTGCAGGCGCCAGCCGTACATTGCCGCTATAACCTTATATATAAACCCAAGAGAGGGCACCTACACAAGGTTAACCCGAGCCGCCTATGAAAGTGAGGAAGTAACTGAAGAGAAGAGGAGACAGGACAGTAAAGAAAGGAGATAGGAAAGAAAAAAGGGCAGAGAGGGGGATAGGAAAAGGCGACCAGCCGGTTTCCCCTGGGTGGGTCAGCCCAGGGGGGCCGTCTACGTGAAGCAGAGGCCAAAGAGGTGTGTTGCCTCTGCCGAGGGGCCGTAAAGGTCCAAACACCCGGCTTTGGCTCAACCCCCAGGATCCCCCTTTCCCCGGACACGGCTAAGCCACGCACGGCGACACGTGGGAGGGTCCAACCCTCATGTGCTCGGGTCCGTGGTGTCGCAACACACCAAACGCCTGCTTGCGCAGACGCCCCTGCGGGAGCAACCGGTGCAGTGGCCGCCCCTTTGGCCACCGCCCCATTCCGATTTTTCATGTGAGGACGAAGGGGAAGCGGAATGCAGTTCTAATGAAACACGATTTTGGGGCTACATAAATATCAGGTCACGAGAGGAACAGGGAAAGCAGTGATGGCGCCAAGGTTGATTTTCACTAATGCCATCCTGTGCTGAAATCGAGATATCTTAACGGCATTAGATGCCACCCAAGGTCAGTGGTGCGATTGCCATCGTGGGCTTATGGTAAAACTACGAATGATACAGCGCAAGATGTGATTGTTTGCCGAACTTTCGAAGCTTGAGCGCAGATAATGAGTTTCGCAGAAGGGCTCGGGAACTTCAATGAAGCCATATGGCCGGCTAAAGTGCAAAAATATCTGTATCTGAAAAGCGCGGACACTGAATGAAGGAAGACGTCAAGAAAGCTGGCAATAAGGTACAGGGTCACTCAAAGTGTAAGTATACAACCCGGATTCACCACAAAGAATGATGGTAGCAATGAATACCTTGGTGATTTACAAGAACATCAAGAATGAAACAAGGAGAGAAAACTTGAACAATAACACGTGAAGTGATATTTGAGGCCCCAGCTGGCTGCCTCAGGACGAAAACATGTCGGAGTAAGTATTCTCAACAGAGCGAAGCATATGCCTGGAAAAAGCAAGCCCGGATATGACTCAGCACATCGTATTGTATTGCCAAGATACTTACCCAACAGGAACCGTAGGTGACATCGACCTTCGCGAAGAGCTGGGATTCAAAGCGGATCGAATCATTAACTACTTAACGGTCGAGACAAGCAAGAGGCGTTTGACCAGTGGTGAAAAAAAAACGCCATAAATCAATAGAGCCAAGCTCGAGCGTTAATGGCTCGTGCTGGCTCAGGCTTCCCAGAAGTTGCCGTATACTCGCCATCGCCCCAACCCGCACTATCCTACTGTGCTTCGTGGTACTTGAGTTTCCTCGACATACTGGCCTTTCTGAGAACCTTCCTTTCGCTACTACTGTACCTATTGCGTTTCGCGCCCGGACACCAACGTAACTTATGATTTTGCGACTCTCTTTTTTAAGCCGACCTTATAGGTTCGGGACTGTATACAGTATACGGTGTCACATCCTGATGAGCACCAGTTCGATGTTCTCCCCATATTGCGGTGTATCGTGGCTAAAGACGAATACGTTTTCGTGGCTTTCTGAGATCAGGAAGTATAAAAAAAGATATTTTCTCTATAAGTTTTGTAATAAAACTGCACTTAGTAGCTGCGCAACACAGACTCCATTTTGTTCTCTATCACACTTCGGTATTCTCTTCCCATACCCTGCCCCTTGTCTTGTTTCAACTTCTTCTATTTGCAGGCCGCCATAGGATTGCTTCATTCTCCCCAGAATTGTTCGCATCCCTCCTGGCATGACACTTGAATATATTTCCAATAGCAGCGGATTCCATGGTGTCATTGAGGACAATGTACCATATGGTCTTTAAGTGTCCTTGTTAACTTGCCGTCTTCATCACACGAAATGGCCCGTTATAGGACGCGTTCAGGCTTGGCCCTCCTTTTACCAGCACAAAGGCACCGACGTCGAGTGTTGGCAACATTGTATTTTGCCTCTTGTTGAAGTTTCTCTTTATACTTTCACGATACTTTGATGTAAAATCTTCAGTTCTTGCCGCTTCTGTGAGCTTTACGTTCTTGTCAGTGCCAAGGCTTAAATCCACAGGCAGATAAAGTGGTTTCCCAGTTGCAGCGTATAGAGGAGTGCATCCCAGGCCGGTTGTATACGAGCGGTTGTGGTGAGCTACTGCCGCTTCCAGAGAGCATTACCAACCACCAGAAAATGAAGGATAAATGCTAATGTTTTGTTTGATGTCTGTGATAGCCCTTTCAGCTAGCCCATTTGATGCGGGTTAATAGGGTGCAGTGATGATGATAAATGGGGTTTTATGGCGCAAGGGCCACGGAAGGCCAGAGAGCGCCAGACAGTGGTATGATGTAGTCGATATTGTGGTTAATTTCAGGTGGTATCTGCGACACGGCTGTATAGAGGCCCAAAATCTTTCGCTGTAGAGTGCGTAAAACGTATACTTAAATAAAATTATGACAGTGATACTTATAACGTACAGTGACATGTTGGGCGAAAATAAAAGGTGTGCTACGAAGAAGTGATATACTAAAATACGTGACTGTCAGAAGCACTACTGCCTCATCAGTGCCCTTCGAGATTAAGGGTCTGGAGGCATGCGCTATACAAAACACTACCGTCGCAACAGCGACTTCTTGGGGCTGATAACATCCATTAAGTGGACTTCATTGAAAAAGTCTAGTACTGATTTCATGTTAAATAGCGGTTCATTACCAAAAAAACATTACTGGATGAAGAGGAATAGATTGTCTGTACGCAAGAGGAAAATTGTTTTTTTTTCTTTCAGCGTCTGCTTCCCGACACTCCTGCAGTACATGAATGACGGTCAACCTCTCACTACATTTCCCACAGATTCGAGGTTCATCGCCGGTCAACAAGTGGTTGTGTGTGCCGTACGTATGTCCGATTCTCAACCTAGTTAAGAGGACATCGACTGCCCGTGATGTTGTTGTTGATGGCCAAAACCCTAATTGAGGTTTAATTAGGTGAAGCTTATTATTAGTAGACGTTTCAGCATCCCAAAGGCGTTGCCAATAGCTTCTTAGTTTTCTCCGCAAGAAAGGTTTAAAATATATAGCTGTGACAGCCATGGGAGCATTGCGAAGTTTCGTTGCTGTAGATGTAGCGAGTTCATCAGCATGCACATTCCCCTGAATGCCTCTGTGACCAGGAACCCAGCATATTATGATACGTTGTTCAGCAGCATAACTAGTGCACAGAAGCGAATAGAGTTCATTTAATACAGGATTTCTGTGCTTTTGTCGCAACATTAAAGCCTTAACTACGCTTAATGAATCTGTGAATATAATTGCCTTCTCTAAATTTATATGCATGATATGCTTTACAGCCGACAATAATGCACAGGCCTGAGCCGTAAAGATGCTCGTTAGTGGGTGCACAACATCTGATTCGGAAAATGATAGTCCAACTGCTGCATAGGACACGCCCACATGCGACTTTGATGCATCCGCGTAAAATTCCATGCAGGAGTATTTCGCTTCCAGTTCTAGAAAGTGCATACGAATGTGTTCTTGTGGAGCGTGCTTTGAGACTTGCACAAATGACGTGTCACATTCTATGATTTCCCAGTGCCACGGCGGTAAGAACTTTGCTGGGGTCTTTAGACTGTGTTCTAAAAGCGAGACACCCATTTCTTCACTAAGCTTCTAACACGCAGCGAGAAGGGTTCTCTGAACCTTATGCGATTATGAAACAGTGTAGCACATGTTATGTCATTTACAGTTGCGTAACAAGGATGTTCTGGGTTTGAAAGAACTTTGAGGAAGTACGTAAAACTAGTGTATGACCTTTCCAGGTTAAGTGACCACTCATTAGATTCCACGTACAGACTTGGTACAGGACTTGTCCTGAAGGCACCAGTGGCCAGGCGGAGGCCTGAGTGGTGTACGGCATCCAGTATCTTTAATGCGCTGGGTGTGGCAGAGTGATAGACTACAGCGCCATAATCCAAACGGTATAGTGTGAGGCTCTTATACAGGTTTATTAGACACTTCCTATCACTACCCCATGTTATATGTGACAAAACTTTAAGAATATTCATTGTTTTTAAGCATTTATTCTTAATATATTTAATGTGAGCTATGAAGGATAGCTTGGAGTCAAGTATGACTCCCAAAAATTTGTGCTCCGTGTGCATAGGTATGCGGTGTCCATCAAATTCAGTATCAACATCTGGGACCAGGCCTCTCCTCCTTGTAAAAAGGATGCAGGAGCTTTTCTGGGGATTTAGCTTAAACCCGTTTTCATTAGGCCATTTTGATACCCTGTTCAGGCCAAGCTGAACCTGTCGCTTGCAAATTGCGAGATTACACGATTTGTAACCTATTTGCACATCATCAACGTAAACTGAATAAAACATGGTAGGCTGAATTGACGAGCGCAAAGAATCCATTTTCACTATAAAAAGAGTACAGCTCAGTACACCACCTTGTGGCACCCCAGTTTCCTGGAGAAATGGCCTGGAGAGAGCATTTCGAATTTTGACACGGAATATGCGGTTTGACAAATAGCTTCCTATAACGTGAAGCACGTTTCCGCGAATACCTATTTCCGACAAATCTCGCAATATCCCGTAGCGCCACGTCGTGTCGTACGCCTTTTCCATGTCGAGAAATATGGACAAGAAGTACTGCTTATGAATGAAGGCATCACGTATGTGAGACTCGATGCGTACTAGATGGTCGGTTGTAGAGCGACCTTCTCTGAAACCACATTGATAAGGGTCAAACATTTTGTTAGACTCGAGGAAATGTAACAAACGCCGATTTATCATCTTCTCAAATAGCTTGCAAAGACAGCTTGTTAGCGCTATCGTACGGTAACTTTTAACTGAAAATGAATCTTTACCTTGTTTCAATATGGGAATTACAATAGCCTCTCTCCATGTTGAAGGCACGTATCCAGAAGCCCAAATGGTGTTAAAAAGTGCCAGAAGTGTTATTTGTGTGTCTTGGTGCAAGTTTTTTATCATGTCATATACAATCCTGTCAGCTCCGGGTGCGGAGCTCTGATATGCGTTTATAGAGGCTTTCAGCTCAGCAACGCTGAAAGGACGGTTATAAGGTTCATTCGGTCGGCATTTCGGATCTAGTGTTTTACGTTCCGCTATTTCTTTATATCTAAGGAATGACCTAGAATAATTACTTGAGCTAGAAACGGCCTCGAAGTGCTCCCCCAGGGCGTCTGCCTGCTCTTCCAAGGTATTCCCTTGATCATCGACCAAGGGTAATGACTGGGTCTGTTGCCCGTTAAGTCTCCAAAGCCTATTCCAAACTTTCGCCTCCTGTGTGTAGGAATTTATGCCTTAGAGGAATCTCTCACAGCTCGTTCTCCTTGCCTGTCGCCTTGTCCGCCTTCCCTGCGATTTGATGTGTTTAAATTCTTCTAGATTTTCTGCAGTTGGTGATCGACGCAGCGTGTTCCATGCCTTATTTTGCTTCTTTCGAGCCTGTCTGCACTGCTCATTCCACCACCGAACGCGTCGTTTACATGAACGGCCATTTGTTTGAGGTATGCACTTTTCTGCTGCATTGATAATAAACGCTGTAAAATACCGTACTGCATCGTCAATGCTAAAATAGTTGATAAAATCTTGTGTTAAATGAGTTGATTCATTAAACTGCTTCTAATCAGCCATTGCAAGCTTCCATCCAGGCGTATGTGGTGGACGATCATGTTGCTCTACTAGTTTAAGTATTATAGGTAAATGGTCACTCCCTAGTGGATTTTTGATTACCTCTCATTTCAGGTCAGGAATTAGAGAAGCACAGCCAATGGCTAGATCAATGGATCAGTATGAGTTATGCGTGAAGTTAAAATACGTGGGTTCTTTTTATTAAAAAGGCATGCACCAGAGCTTATAAGAAAAGTTTCGACGAGTCACCCTCTAGCGTCACACCTGGGATCTCCCCACAGACTGTTGTGGGCATTGAAATCACCTAGGATCATGTAGGGTTCAGGAAGCTGGTCCACTAGGCAATAGAAATCTGTTTTTTATTGACGTGTTGATTGGGCGGCAAGTATAACGAGCAGACTGTAACTAACTTGTCAAATAAGAGTGCTTGTGCGGCGGCTGCCTCAAGAGGCGTCCGAAGTTCAAAGGAGCGACATGCTACACACTTATCAACTATGATGGCTACACCACCGGACGTGTCGTTAGCATCGTCACGATCTTTCCGAAAAATGGTGTATTGTCGGAGAAAATTTGTATGTGTGGGCTTCAAGTGAGTCTCTTGAACACACAGCACCTTTGGATTGTATCTATGGAGGAGTTCTTTGATATCAACTAGGTTATGGAGAAGTCCTCTAACGTTCCATTGGAGTATTTGTGTTTGCATAATAAGAAACGTGTTAAATGTGCTGTGCGTTGGAGAAACGAAAATTAGTTCATGGGGCCTTTCCCAGGCGCCATGACACGAAGTTTGTCTTTTTTGGTGCGGTCGATAGAATGCCGCCGCTCCTTAGGCGCTGGATGCGCCGTCACGGTCGGTATTACGTCCATCGCTTCTTGCGAGCCGCTGGACGTACGCTCTTGCGAGCGCTGTGTATGACGAGAGGGCTTCGTCTCAAGAGACGATACCCTTAAGGCCATCAGCCCAGAGGTCGATCGCCCCTTCTGAGGCGGCGGACCAGCACTGGCTGCAGCCGCCAAGGGGGCAGATGGCGTCACCGCCGGCTCACTCTGCGTGGGCCGGACGGCCACCGGGAGCCGTTGTGGCGCTGCCCCCTGACGCGCCACTTCGGCAAAGCTGTTCTTTGGCAGGTAGGATACCCGCCTGCGTGCTTCTTTAATGAAATATTCTCTTTCACTTTCATGGTTACGATTTCTTTTTCTTTTTTCCATGATGGGCACGACCGCGAGTACGCGGCGTGCTCTCCATAACAGTTCACACAGTGAAGGGTGTTTTCACATGACTCAGCGAGATGTTCAATAGGACTCCATTTTGCACAAGTTTGTCGACCTCGGCAGTTCTGTGAACTGTGCCCGAATCGCTGGCACTTAAAGCATCGCAGAGGGTTCGGTATGTACGGTCTGACCCGGAGCTTGACTAATCCTGCCTCGATTGTCTCGGGGATGACGCTTGAGCCGAAGGTGACAATAAGGTGCTTTATTTGAATTTCTTTCCCATCGCGTCTTATCGTAATCCGTTTCACATTGATCACACTTTGCTCTTTCTACCCTTCTAAAAGTTCGGCCTCCGTTAGCTCCATCATGTCTTCATCTGAAATAACACCGCGGATAGTGTTCATACTTCGGTGTGGGGTCACGGTCACTGGAATGTTCACAAAAGAGACAAGGTTCTGTAGCTTGTCATAGTACTTCTTATCATGCACTTCCAAAAGGAGGTCCCCACTAGCTAGCTTCGTGGATTTGTAACCGGGGCCTATAGAATCGCACAGACATTTCGCTACAAGAAAAGGTGAGATGACTCTCACGCTCTTTCTGGTTTTTCAGAATGTATCACATGATACTTTGGGAAGTTTTCACGTTGAAGGCCATAAAACAGGAATACTTCGGTGCGCCCTCGCTTATGAGGGCGATCAGGGAGTTTGGGGAAACAATTCTCCATAGAAAGTCGTCACTTTTCGGCAACAACGCCAGTCACCCACCGTGGAGCCCAGCATGGGGACGCCGCAGGTCATATAAGAAAAAAACCCAGCGGTCGCCAACTGTACGTTGCCGCTATAACCAAATATGTACAGCCAAGGTTGGTTGTACCACACAAGGTTAACCCTCGCTGCCAAGAACACCGGAAGTAAGAGAAGTGAGGAGGTGACAGAAAAGATTGAAAGTGAGAGGGAAAGACGAAGATTGCAGAGAGAGAGAAAGACAGGAAAAGGCAACTACCGATTTCCCCACGGTGGGCCAGTCCGGGGGTGCCGTCTACGTGAAGCAGAGGTCAAAGAGTTGTGTTGCCTCCGCCGGGGGGCCGTAAAGGTTCAAGCACCCGGCATCGGCTCAACCCCCAGGATCCTCCTTTCCCCGGACACGGCTAAGCCACGTACGGTAAACGCGGGAGGGGCCAACCCTCATGTGCTCGGGTCCGTGGTGTCGCAACACACCAAACGCCTGCTGACGCAGACGCCCATGTGGGGGATAGGATGCAGTGAACCGTAAGTTAATGTTATGCTTTTCAGCCCATTCCTGTAGCCGACGGCTTCGGAAGGCAGGTCCGTTGTCGGAGACAATTACTTTTGTGTTGTCAAACATTTTCCGGTTTAAAAAAGAAAGTACACTGTTAGCATCTTCTTTACCAGGTCTTGCGGCAATCATCCTGGTGCAGTCATTGATACACAACAGGAAGGCTTGTGTCTTCTTAACTCCTTCAGACTTTGTTCGTAATTCTGCGATGTATAGATGAATAACCTCGAGCGGCGTGGTACAATATTGTGCTATAACCATTTTTTTGCGTTGGTTGCTTAAGTTTTAATTTGCAAATCTGGCATTTATGACATCATAGTACATATTCTTTTGTTTCTTGCTTCATGCGAGGCCTTGAGAACCTTTTTGTCAATTACATGTAGGTTCTCCAAAAGCCATCATGGCCTCCTGATTCGGGGCTATCATGATACAGTTCCAATATTTTTGGAACCAATGACGTAGGAACTGCAACTCATCCATTTTTAGTACGTTGGAAAACCTCGGTTCTTTTCCATATCTTAGCAACATTTGCCTCTTCATGACTGTCTCGAAGCATAATGGCTAATCGCGACATTGCGTCTGCATCCTTCATGGAAGCTACCGGTCGATGAGCTACTTCAAAATCAAACTGCTGAACTTCACCCACCCAACGGGCTATCTTTCCCGCATCGTACGGCTTTGCTAGTTTTGCGATGCGAGCTACCGATTCTTTTTTCGCGTTCTTCGTTGCTCCCTCCAAAACTCTGCCAAGAAATGTCACCTTAGTTTTGAAGAACTCACTCTTCTTGAAATTAACATTTAGCTTACCATCAGACAACGCTGCCAGAATATGAGCCAGGTGTTCTTCATGCAACGTGCCACTTTTAGAGTATATGATAATGTCGTCTATGTAAACATTGCAGAAGAGTCCAATGCAGGGATTTCAAAACGGTGTTCATCATCTTTTGAAACCAACTAGGTGAGTTTTTGCACCCAAAAGGAAGGCGATTGTGTTCGTATATGCCAAATGAAATCGTAAATGCGGTGTATGGCTTGGTGTCTTCTTGTAGTGGCACCTGCCAGAAGCCTTTACACAGGTCTATGCGAGAAAAGCAGGTACAGCCTCCAGTTTCATCGATGATGTCGTCTATCCTCGGCATTTTTAAAAGGAATCAACAGGGTGTGGTTATTTACTGCTCTATAATCCGTACAGAGCCGCCAGCTGCCGTCTTCCTTTGGAGCAATGGTGATAGGTGAAGCAAAGGGAGACACCGATGGGCGAATTATATTGGCATCTAACATCTTTTGAAGTTCCTTTTTTCCTTTTTTAGTCACGCCTTCTTTTCTCTCGTCAAGTTGTATGGTTGTTTTTCTTAAAACTGTTTTGTCGGACAGGTGAAATGGAACTTCGAACTTTGTTGTCACCGGTGGACATCCTCCCAAGCAGACCAGTTCGGGGTAGAGTTGAGGTATTACACTGTCTTTCTTCAGCATCCGTAGGTGGTCTTCTTTTTGTTCAGACCCTGTTTGGTCAGCCCCTTGATCAACAGACACCGTATCGTCCCAATAAATATTCTGCCTCAGCAACTTCATGTCCGGACGAGATAGGAGGACGTCGTACTCCACAGCGTTTAAAACTAATGCAACGACTTCTGCCTCTTGAGATTGGTACTTTAATTTGAGGCGTGCTCACTCACAATACTCTCTCCTGCTACCATCATACCCACGCACAAGAACCGACCTTCCTCGGAACACCTCTTGTGGGTTAGCGCTGCTTTTCTTAAGAATGGACAGAGAAGCTCCGCTGTCTATAAGTGCTCTTATACGTTGTCCATTAACCTCATGTTCGACGTGTCACAGACTCACAGACATGAAACGAACAGTCCTGTTATTTTGTCATAGGGTCAGACTGATAACCCTCATTTATTAGTTTTTTTCCTGTCTAAGCAAAATGCGTTCCTCAGGCAATGATTCTTTTTCTGCGGTATGCAACGATCTATGGTGACTTCCCTGTAGCAAAAGCTTTGCTAAGCATTCAGGAAACTCTCTGTTCCTCGATGCTTCTGCCCCTTGAACTTCCCGATGCGGCTTTGTTGTCCTTTCCGTACAATGGCAGGCGATCTCTTGAAGTGACTCCAGCAATGCCTCCATAGTTTTAGGTGCTGCAGCTTGAAGTTGTCGCTTCAATTCCCAAGGTAGGCCATGTATTATCAGCGTTATAGCCGACTTCAGTGGAAGTTCCGGCTCTGCAAGTTGAAGTAGTCGACGTTTTTCGAAGAAATACTCAAGCACTGCTCCAAACCTGTAGCGATAATATATCGCTTGATCCCATCGCTCAAGCGGGCTGCCACGAAACGACGAGATGAAGCTCTCCTTCCATGTGCTTCATGCACCATAATGATCTCCCGTGATACGCAGCTCGTACCATTTTCTTGCTATGCCATTTAGAAAAGGGAGCATACGTTTTTACTCTTGTTTCATCTGTGTCCCAGCCGTTTTGTTGACAGGTGTATTCAAAGAACAAAATCCAAACTTCTGGATTTCCCGAGAAACCATCGAACGGTTCAGATTGCACAACCTCTCTAGGAATGCTTTCCTTGAGACTGAGAAACTTGCTGGGAAACTTGCTTTTGTAGAAGCTGAATCGCCTCAAGCACAACGGATAGATCTGAATGGTAAGTTCCCTCCGATGCGGCTGACTTCTCTACTTGCGATAGCACAAGGCGGTTGAAAAGGGAGACTTGACGATTTATCTTCATGGACCCTTTTTCTAAGAGTTCGTCCAGAGACATACATGCCTTCTGCAGAACGACAGATACAAGCTCACCTGTCGTCACGTCGACGGGAAGATCGACTGGCGGGTCTCCAGGGAACGCGTACTTTCTGAAGACGAGGCTGTTTTTGTCTGGCTAAACGAAGAAGGTTACCCACATCATGGATCGTATCCTGTCGACTGCGCCAAAATATGTAATAAAACTGCACTTAGTAGCTGCGCAACAAAGTCTCCATTTTGTTCTATATCACACTTCTTTATTCTCTGCCCATACCGTGCCCCTTGTCTTGTTTCAACTTCTTCCATTTGCAAGCCGCCATAGGATTGCTGCAAGTCTTGTTTATTTATTTATTTATTTATTTATTTATTTATTTATTTATTTATTTATTTATTTATTTATTTCAACATACTGCAGCCCCGAAGGGCTATCGCAGGGGTGGGGGAATACAATACATAGAAAACCATAACAAAGAGCACTGAACGTCAATGATTAGTAATATACAATAGAAATTCATCGAGTGGTAAAGATCTTGCGTGACAAGCAGATCATTCCACAATTCTATAGTGCCGAATCATCACCCCTCATCCAGCCTTTATATCCCCGTTCGTCCCTCCCCCTGTGCAGAGTAGCAGGCTAGAGCATGCTAGCTCAGGCCGATCTCTCTGCCTTCCTTCAAATAAAATATATATATATATATAGTGCGGACAAAAAAACTGTATTTAAACAAATCGGCACGATGGTGAAAGTGGTCATATTTAACTGATGGTGATGTCTGGTGGTTGTAGGTCTAGCGGGTGCGATGTATTTGCTTAGAAGGGGGAATCGTGGGGAGTTAATTAGAGTACAAAGAAACTTCAAAGATTCGACGTGACGACGGGAAGAGAGACTGGTAAGTTGAAGACTAAGAAGATGGGAACTGGGTGAGAAATAGCTGTCAAAGCCACGATAACTGAAGCGTAGAGCTTTCTTTTGGACCGATTCAATTTGCTTGATGTCAGATATTTTGTGCGGGTTCCATACGACAGAGACATACTCCAGTATTGGACGAACCAGCGTTTTGTAGGTGAGGAGTCGTGCGCTAAGTGGGGCTGAACTTAATGTGCGTTGCAAGTAGCCTAACCTTCTAAGCGCACGGTTGCACATGAGTTCGATGCGGTGCGACCAAGATAACTCCTGAGTGAATAGAAGACCTTGATATTTATACTGTGAAACATCTCCTAGAGGGCAGCCATTCAACGAATAGGTAAATCGAGAAGGAAAAGAACGTTTGGTAAATGACATAGATACAACTTTTTGGAAATTGATTTGCATCTGCCAAGTCTCACACCATGATTGAAATGACACAAATGAATCATTAAGGATAATGTGATCATGAGGAGTTTTAACCATATGGTACAAAACACAATCATCTGCATACATGCGTATTTTAACAGGAATAGTGCTTGCAGATCATTTATGAAAATAAAAAACACAAGCGGACCTAATATTGAACCTTGAGGTACGCCACACGTTACACTGCAAGTGGAGGATTGAGAAGACTTAAAGACTACGTACTGTGATCGATTGGATAAAAAAGAATAAATCCATTTAACTAATGCTTGGTTGTTAAGAATAACAGTGAGCGTTTTCAACAGCTTGGAGTGTGACACAGTGTCAGAAGCTTTTGAAAAATCTATAAATATTGCATCAATTTGATCACCTGCATCGAGGGCCTGGATGATGTCATGGATGAATTCACTGAGCTGGGTTGTGGTGCTAAATCCGTGCCGAAAACCGTGTTGAGCAACCGATAAAACATTATTAGACTCTAGAAATTCAATGATATGTTTGTAAATTATGTGTTCGAGTATTTTACAAGAATGAGATGTGATAGAAATAGGTCTGTAGTTCAGCAAGGACTGCTAATTGCCGGATTTGAATAGTGGAATAATTTTAGCCGATTTCCAGGAAAGAGGGACAACAGACGTCGAGAGAGATTTCTGAAAAATAACAGTTAAATATCGACTAGTCCATAAAGAGTATCTAATGAGGAATGCATTATCTATATTGTCGGGACTACTTTTCTTTTTTGTATCAAGTTTCAATATCAAATTCAGCACACCCTGGTTCGAAACAACAATGTCATCAATAGAACTATGCGTTAGCTCTATAAAAGGAGGAACAACGAAGTTATCAAGCGTAAAAACAGTTTTAAGGTAACTATTAAATGCGTTTGCAATCATAGCAGTATCACTTGTAACTGTGTTGTTTATTTCACAAGTATCAGTGGCAGATTCCTTTGGCAGAACAGAGCTCCAAAATTTACGTGGATTATTTCTAAGCAAACTTGGAAGTGTTACCTGCAAGTAAAAATTCCGAGCAGCATTAGTTTTGCTTCGAAGTTCCTCCTTAAGAGCAATGAATTGTGCAGTAAGAACAGAATCACCGGTACGTTTAGCACGTCGCAAGCGTCCAAGTCGTCGCGACAGGTGCAAAATTTCCCGTGTGATCCAAGGCAGCTCTGAATTCGTCTTTTTTGTTTTTAACGGTACAAAACGCATGATACACAAGGTAACTAAATCACTAAAAATGTAGTTAAAGTATCGACATCGTCAAAAAGACTAATCGCTTCAAACTGGCTAAAGGAAGCGCTAAGTGCATCAATTATACCCACATCATCAGCATGGCTCATATCGCGGAAAGTAGAATAAATAGACCGGGTTCTCGGAATAGGACAAGAAATGGATGCAAATACCGCTTTATGATCTCATATGCCTTCAACAACAGAACATTCGTAACCATAATCGCAGACCATAGGGCTAAAAAAGGCAAGATCTAAAATCGCCGTGCCTCTTGTGACGTCACTTACTATTTGCTTTAAGCCGGTAGTCAGTGATAAGTTCAATGCTTCTCTGTACAGTAGGGAATCATGGCCTAGCAGAGATAACGACGGCGAGTGTATATCGGGGGCATTAAAATCACCCATACATGTTAGATTTGGTGAATGAGGTGCTACTTCTTGAACGAATGAATTCAAGGAAATCATAGGGTCTGCGATTAAGTGAGGTGGGCGGTAAAAAACACCAACAACCCAAGTCAATGACTCAAAATAAACTTTACACCAAACCGACTCTGTTTGAGAGGGAGCATCAAGCACACAAATTTTTAAGTCAGAGTTTAACTATAAGGCAACGCCACCGCCTCTACCTTCTGTTCTATCAGTTCTTATAGCATTGAAGCCAGGTAGTGACAATTCGGCATTACAAATTTCACTACGAAACCACGTTTCCGTGACTCCAATGATATGGGGGAAGTAGGACAAAGTTAATGACAATAAATCGGGAACCTTGTTCACTAAGCTTCTGGCGTAAATATTTAAAATGCGGAGATTATCAGGAAAGTCACGTGGACGTCAGCGAGAATTAGTAGCAGTAGCTGAAGTTGACGCCCTTGTATCGCGATTACGAGACAGCACAATTGTGTTAGTCATCGCGTCCCAATTGTAGCGCACGTTATCAATAAGCACGTGGTCGTATACTGTGCGCACGCAGGAGCAGCTGTTCCGGTGAGTTCTGGTTGCCTCCCATAGCTTTCCTCTGATATATCGCACGTTGACTGAATAGTCCTCCGATATTCGTAGACTGGAACCCTTTAGCTTAAACGCATTTCAAAGAATTTGCGCTTTCTCACAGAAATCCAGAAGTTTCAAAAGAATGGGGCGGGAGCGGCCTGTCTTAAGTCTGCCGATTCTATGACACCTTTCAATTAGTGGGCAGTCCATGCTAAGCGTTTCTGTGAAAAATTTTGTAATGCAGTTCACAAATGCCCCATTATCATCTGGAAATTCGGAAATTCCATGCAGAATCAAATTATTACGGCGCCGTCTATTTTCTAGGTCGTCATTGTGAACCGTGAGCTTCATTACTTTCTCGTTTAGAGATCCAACTGTGCTTTTTAATTCATTCATCATGTTTTAGGTACACTAGACGCAGAACTCGAAGATTCAAGAGCGTTGAGACGCAACTCAACAGCCTCGAAGCGCGAATTTACAGAAGAACGAAGTTCAGCAATATCCTGTGCTATTTTATTTTGTCCAGCCAACAGTCTGGAAAATATAGCAGAAACGGAAAGTTCGCTATCCGTGGAGGCTGAGTCGGTATCAGAACCGCCCACATCTCCACTCGGTAACAGCGCAGGTGTTCCAGAGCCAGTGCCAGAATTTTCACCGGAAGTACCCTTACGTCCCCTTGGCCCAGGGATTAGCTAATTGTCTCCACTTAAACACAAGCAACTCATACAATGCACAAGCCGAGCATAAACGGAAACACGTAAAGATACAACAGTTTGTGGGCAAGTAAACAGCAGCAAGTGACGGTTATCTGAACGGATACAATGTGCGTTGTCTAAGTAACATGCCTGCACAATAAAGAAGCACCGCTTGAGCATGGTGTCGCTGCTGCTGCCTCCCCCACTGAAGCTGCGCTGTGGCTGGGAGCCTTTTATATCCAATACTGGTGACGTCACGGAGTTTGCCCTGCCGACGGTTTGTTGTCCAAGTGGTGAGTCAGCATAGACGCTTGAGAACAGCGCAGGCGCAGCAGTCATGCCAAGATTATCACTCGGCAGAAGGACAGGAAGGGCGGTCTGCATGCATCTTCCGTGATCGGCAAGTTGGTTTGCGTCAGTTGACGCATTCCGGACCTACACGCTGTCCGGGCAGTAGTGCACCGAGGATTCCAGAAGGCTGGCAAGAAACTGCACAATAAAGAAGCACCGCGTGAGCATCGTGTTGCTGATGCTGCTGCTGCGTCGCCCACGGAGCTGGGTATGAAAATTTTGGCGCTATAATAATATCCATTACAGAAAACGTAGTGAAATATGTCACAACGAAAAACAAGAAAAACAAACGTACATCGAGTACTCAGAAGCACCTCATAACTCCGGCATATGAGTGAATACTGGGATGTATTTATGATATATAATGACTACTCCTCTTCTGTGACGCCCAGTCTGACAAAATAATAAATATGACAAAATAAA
Source organism: Dermacentor silvarum (assembly GCF_013339745.2). Classification (NCBI taxonomy): domain Eukaryota; kingdom Metazoa; phylum Arthropoda; class Arachnida; order Ixodida; family Ixodidae; genus Dermacentor; species Dermacentor silvarum. The sequence goes on from NC_051160.1 coordinate 126,900,787, forward strand.
AAAAAAGATCACTGCCCTTTCCACTCCGTGAACATGGTCGAACAGCGAAGCTGGGCATTCGCGGCCGCTTGGCTCCATCTTGCGAAGAGCGCGCGGCGCAAACATTTTATACTGCATGGAGGTAAAAAATACTAGGAGGGAGCGTCACGTGATTCCGCTAGCCTCGGCAAGCCAACCTCCTCTGAAGCCACCCCTCCCTCTCTCAGGGGCCCCGTTCGCGGTGCCTTCTGGGGTGGAATAGGCCCACAAGGTTGCCGGAACATTCATGATTGTTTGGTACGTGGTAACTTTTAGTGGCGCCTGCCGTCACAGGCTTGGAGGCCCGTATGCGGGTAGTGGTTTTCTGCTACTGCGCGCGTCGTTCTTCGCTTCAAATGCGATGCCTTCAAACGTGGAGCAAGACTGGGGCGTCTGACTCATGAAGACAGAAAATGTTCAAGGCGTCACTTGCGCTTACCACCGCGGTTAGTGGCGTTGCCAGCGCTCGCGGCTCGAAACCCGTCCAGACGCCCGAGTGTGGTCTATTTTTCCTACGTACTCAAGTTTCGTCAAATCAGCCGTTGTGCACCGTAAACTGTGGTGCGTATTAATTATCTTGCTAATTTTTCGTCCCGCTGTCTTGCACCTAGAAAGAAATGAGGTGTTTTGAGGGATACTTTTTTTTGTCGCATTTTCGCTTAATAAAAGGCTGGTGTGGGTGTTTTATATTGAGAAAAATAATTTTTGCCACGCTGTCTTGCACAGGAAAAAACGAGATGTTTTGAAGGACACTTTTTTGTCGCATTTTCGCTTAATAAAAGGCTCTGGTGGGCGTGTTTCATTTTGAGAGAAATAAATAGCATTAGCCTGCATTCTAAACGCCGAAGTGATCGCCGTTTATTCAGATTTACGTGTACTATTTTGCAAGATTGTGTGGTGCGACGACGCTGTTGAGACGAACCTCGGGGATCCATTTTCGTTATATCATAAAGCAAATGGACGGAATTTGTGCATTATCCAGAGTTTATTCAGCTGTTTCCGAATGCGAGTATAAACCCACCGCATAATTATGTCCTAGAATCAAACACTGCCAGGGGGACCGTTCTTCCTCTGCTAGTGTGAAACGGCATGAAAACTGAATACATAGCGGCAAGGGAAAAATGGCAGCATTCATTTGCACTTGTGGATTCATTGTGTTGCTGGTGTACTTGTACTATGGAAAGCACATTTTTCTGACAACAGTAATTGTTTCATTCTTAATTCAGTGTTTATTGCACCTATATTAGCCAGAAGATTTCACACAAATACACAAGGAAGCCACATTTATAATTTAAATGAAGTACATTGCAAAGATAATACACAAAAGAAAATTATAAACAGCAAGTAGGAAAACTTATTGTGCCACTGCTCTTCGGTATCAGTATTAGTATACTTGTGTGCCACAGGGCATTTGTATAATAATGTTATACAAAGTAAACTATATCACACGTAGTATTGATACCTTTAATAAAACTGGTCAATGGGATCAGCTGTCCTTGAATGTAGCTGCAGTTTTGCTTACAATGCCTTGTATGCAACGCCTTCAATACAGGACTATAATTGTATAATATTTATATCTGCGCTGTCCTCACAAATATCGAAAGGCTTCGGTGATTGTGCTTGTCAGAAAAGTAAGCAATACATATGCAGAAATTTAAAAAAAGTGGTAGTTCACAAAGTCAAAGTTGAAACAATTGATGTGGTCAGACCCACAAAGTAAGTATGTCAACATTAAAATACAATGTATTTGGCTGCAAGTAAAATGTACAACAAAGCTTATGTTGTATCACATACCTACAAAAAAGTTAGCACCGTCGAAGCTGAGCCAACACACCGCAAAATTAGGACGCAACGGCTCTATTACGTTGTGAACCTCAAATGAATGAATATTTCACGGTATTTAAAACACTCATTGAGAGGTATATACCAAATGTTTGTGGTTACAGTGAATCTGGCATCCTAAAAGGCTATTGTAAAGCAAGTGAACAGAGTGAGCACATTAAGTTATTTAAATAGTAACACCAACGGTATTCCAAGTGGCAGTGGCAAATTTCCACAAAGGTCAGGTAAAAGACATACAGGATAAACATTAAAAAAAACATTGTCATTCTCAAGCGTATACCTAGCTCACATATAATCCATTGAGAGCATTCACAGCATGTCCATGTCATCACACAGTTTGCTCTAGTGAAAGGTAGGCCAGCTAACCTACCGTCATTGTCCACACTGTTTAGCTTGGGCTGAACAGAACAATTGTTTAAGCATAATTTGCATGCAGGCGATTCAAGCTACAGCATTCAGCAAGAAAACAACCATGTACTTGCAGAATTTACAATAAGGTATCACATTTTCCCTCTATAAAATTTGACATCTGCATACAACGCTCTTGAACAATATATGCACTTTACAAAGTAACTCAAAAAACAAATACCTTAACATAAAACCTGGTGGGACAGCTGAAGTTGATGGATAAAGGAATTAATTGTGTGGGCCATCATGAACATAATTCACCCACGAGAAAACTTGTGTAGCAATTCTTCCAGTACTGCGAGCCGCAGGTACCCGAGCTCAGACACCCTGCCTGGGTCAGCAGAGTAACCATGATCCTGTAAAATTGCTTCTGTGAGTGGTTCACTGGCTGCAGGGCTTCTTTGAGGGGCAGTGAGGTTAATTACATCGATGGAGTATGGTTTTTTCAGAGGAGCGTACAAAGAGAATTTCGATGTGTTCCAATAGAAAGCAATTCCCGCCATCAATGTCCTTGAGCTCATTACGAACTATGAGACGCTTCAATGCTGCTGCAAACTGCTTTGCTATTGGGTTGTCATTGTAGCCCCCAAATTATTTTATTGCATCAAAAAAGTAACTCTAGGTGGTCCTGACTGAGCTTGGAAGTCGGAAGATATGCCAATAGGCCATTTTCTGTAACCAAGTGGTTGTATAGACGGTTGTCTAAGCACACCACAAACGAATGAAGCCTGTATTTTGGTTGGTCCCTGTCATTAGTTTATCAGCTGCAGACCCCCTAAGCGAGCAAAAGTAGGCCATAAGTTCTTTGACATACGCAGTGACAGGAGCCACATTTTCAGGACACAGCGTTTCTTTCTATTCTTCTTGGCTTGGATGTCTTGAATTTAAAATGTCAAATGTGTTGTTGACATGTCTGATAAACTCTTCTGTTAGCAAGGAATTTGAAAATTTTGAATTTTTTTGAGCTCTGCAATTCTGCTACCGATTGACTAAACGTTTGAGCCAACAATGAGACTTTCATGGGCTGGTCACAAGCAGGAAGACGCCTGCTTGTTTTTTTTTTATTTTTCTTAATAAATGTTTTTCCTCCTCCTCCTCCTCCTCCTCCTCATGGGCTGCTTTTTCCAGGTAATATGTGGTTGTCTAAGTTTGTTTGCCAAATGTAGGCCCTCTGTGTACTGGATTTCATGCAGCTCATCAATGTGTTTCAACAATATGAACTGTTCGTTCGTATCACAATAGCCTTTTTATCAAACAGGGTGTGCCGCAGCAGCTTCAACATGTGGCAGGGATCCAACATGGCAAAGAAAAGCTTTTTTTGTCACTGGATGTGGAAAAGAAGCATCCAGCTCAGTCAGGTCCATGTTGCAGCGATGGCTGTGCAGCAATGACAAATTCGCTGCAGCGCCATCGCAGGTCAAACTCACAATGTGTGCACCTTTTTCGTGAGTGAAGCTAGCAGCTTGCAGCACCAAATTGCGCCTCTGCTCACCACCAAGGCCATGCACTAGAAAATAGCCAATCGGCAGCTTCCATCTGCCATTGATTGCAACAAGCATTAAAACAAATGCATCTTTGGCAACTAGAAAGCTGTCATCATTGACATCAATGCCCATGTCAACATATCCATGGAAGCTTTTCCCATCCCACACTACTTCTCTGAATGGCCACCTCATCCACAACCAGATTGCATAATGTGGAGAGCCGTGCTTTACCTTGATAGCCAATGCAGTCATTGCCTCTTTTGAAAAGTAAGCAGTCCTATCAATGGATTGATATCATTTACACAGTGTCTTTGGATGCGGGAGGCATGTGTTGAAAACAGCTCGTACATATCTGTATGCTCTAGGGGAATAAAAATGCAAAGTCAGTGCAAATGGCCTGAGCTCTGGCGAGTAAGCGGGTGAGATTGCTGGCACCAGACTTATGTGGCAGTTTACGCATGAGCAAGTTTTTTTTGCCCCACCAAGACTGCAATATGGCGACATCCTCATGTCCTAGAATGCGATTGTCAGATAAATCTACTATGACATTTTCTAGATGAGCAACCTTTTGAAAAAGCTGTTGATGGGATTGCCGTAGAGTGTTCATCTTCTTCTTGGTCGCAGTTTGTAATTGTGTAACGCCATACTTCATGCTTCAGAAAGGCCTTTTCAGGTGCGTCTTCTGCTGGCTGTGGCTGCAAAATATCACGCGCTGTAACATGTGCATGAGCGACCAACATGACACAAAGCACGTACGCAGAACAAATTAATTGTTGTGGCATACGCTCTTGTGCTAGATATGAAGAATATAATGCTTAATTTTAGGTCATTACATTGCTCACGACGGTTTCCGTTTACACTTTTGTGAACTTAAAAACTGTGGGGGCATAAAACTGCCATCCACACGAGCTTGCTAGTGCCACTTAATTTTGTGTGTTTATTTATTTGCTAAATACTGCAGGCCCATCTCGGCCCAGGCTGGAAAGGTAGAAGTACAAAACAACTAACACAGAAGAGTTCAATGAGAGATGTTTTACAGAAGCCTTTTAGTTTGAGTGGGCAAAATATACTGAGCTCATATATCACGGCTCATTGTGACCGATCGAACATATAAAGGGCATAGAAAATTGTGAAACACCTGTTGGTCTTCTAGTTATTGTGTCATTTGAATGGAAAAGAAAAATTGAAAAATGATTATTGGCCGATAATTGGTGTTTAATGCAAACCCTGAGGAAACTCATACCGCTGCGGACGAATATGAATGTTTCAGTATTTAATTAGATGGTTGCCATGATCATAAATGTTAGTGTCCAAGTGCAGTTCACTGAGTGACATTTATTATGCTTGAGCTATTAAACAGTTGCCATGAAAATATATGCCACTTCAACTGCAGCTACCTAAGGAAAAAAGTATGTAAAAATTGCAGTGGTCGAGTATTATCCTCACCATAGTATGCCTTGCTGTTCGAGGTGTCGCTGGGTTGTGTGTAGGCAGTGCTGCAGAAGCTTCACCCTTGAGCGTCCTGGAGGGCCTTGGACTGGGAGACTGGACAAAATACACCAAGTGGAATGAGGAGGGACTGCTTACTGCAACATGACTTGAAATTGCTGACGGTGCAAACGAAACACCAGATGCACAGTTGAAGCTAAAGCCCGGGAATAATAGCGACACCATTGGCTTCATTTAAAATTGAAGCACAATAATGACCAGCAAGCAGGACATTGTTAAGGAGATCAGTGGCTGTGGCTATATACTGTATTTTTTATCTACTGTCCCAAAAAATCGTGATAAAGCTTACCAGCACAGTTGGCATGTTATAAATTTTATTACTGTTGTAAATGTTGGAGCCTAGCAAGGGTGTTAATTATGTGTGTAATGAGAGGACATGGCTGAAGTATAATTCAGAGAAAGAGTGTGTTTTCCTTATTCCAACTTTACTGAAAAAAAGTGTTTTTTCATCTTACATAACACTGCTTTGCTGCAGTTTGTTTTATTTTCCTTATCTTGTACTTATCCTAGATTGACTAAAATAAGATTATGATGTAGCATATATGGCTTTCATTCATTAGTACTTGATTTTTTCAGTGTTAACAATGAAATTTGAACGCAGTATGCTTGTCACCTGTGTCAAAAAAGGGCTGTAATGTAGCCAATGATAGGTTGAACAGTTCTATCTTTCTCTTCATTCTGAGCATTACTAATAGATCTTTTAAATCTGTCGAAAAAATCTTACAAAAAGCTGTATGACAGTCTCATATGCATTTTGAAAACTCAAATAATTACTTTAAAGGTGAAATCCAAAATATATATTACAGGGAAACACCAGTTTTGCAAAGCAGATCAGAACATGAATGAACCAAGGCACACATGTGAGAAATGTCTTAAGCAAGCTCTGTGTTCATTACGACAATCAAACATGCCAGGACATTTGGATTTCGGAAGGCTCATCAGCCATGTCTGAATCAGTCAAGGACGCGCTAGCAGATGTAGCAGCACCCTCTGCTAGCACATCAATCAGACAAGATGTCCATATCCATTGTGGCTTGAGAGAGACCTGCCTGAATATAAGAAAAGCATATTTCACTTCAGGAATGGTAGGGGACATCTACCGCAGTCATGAAGAAGGTATGATCAAACTGGAAACATGCATTATGTCTGCATACAGCTGTGCATCAACTTACTGGGTCAACTTGATGCTGTTATGTTCTCGTGGATGTAGCTGCTTCACTTTAAGGTTGGCTGATTGCTGTGGCATCGTCCTTTGCAAGCGTCTGCAGTTAAAAAATAACCCACCAGATATTTTAAGGTCCAACAATAACATTTGCTGTGGAATGCATTTACACAACCTTTGCAGAGTCATGCAAAAGACCTCGCATGATCTGTGCATGCTTTCCCTACACACCGCATCCCCTTGTGTAGAAAACTATCTTTGATCTAAGTGTTCTTGTAAAATACACATAGGCCTACAGCTAATTGAATCTCGGGGGAAATGTAGCTGTAGTAACTTTGCAGTGCATGTTTCACACAAAAATATCAAAGATATAGATGTAACACATACATAATGTAATGTAATGCCCCCTCTGTAATGCCTCCAGGCCTTCAGGGTACTGCTAATAAATGAATGAATATGATGTTCACTCCTGTAAATTAAAGAAAAAAATTTGTTATTTCATCTCAACTGTCATTTACCTGTTGTTTAAAATATGTCAACCAACATCATATCTTCTGAAAAAAAATTTGAAAATGATATTTAGCCTCAACATGGGAAGTGACTGAACATGGGGAGCGACTGATGTTTGAACTTTGCACTCGCAAGCCGAGCTACTACGAGCAGAATATTATCTACAAAATTATTGTTCTTGGCGACTATTGCAAAAGTTGGTATGTTATGTGAAGACTAATCTTTCATGGTTTCTTCAATTAATTAGTTTTATTGCAATTTTGATTGTTTTCAGCCACAGGAAATACATATAAAATTCCGTCAATAATAATTTTTATAGCAGGAAATGTAATTCTTCGACAATAAATAGTTTCACATCGTACCTTTTTAGGAGTGTACGCTAGCTGATAAAAGTACTTTAAAGAGAAATAAATGTTTAACACTTAGTGGGAATTATGACAAATTTGGCAAAAAATGGCTTGAATAGTATTGCACCACTATTTCGTCAGTTAAAATTCACACGAGCACGTAGTCACTAACGATCGCGAATATTGCAGTTCCATTTTCATAAATAAAAGAAACGTTCATTGTGCTTACCTATGGAAGGACAGGCCATCGCGACGATTTTCTGTTCGATTAGGGCATCCTGACACAAAACACTTCATCGCGCAGGTGCGCCTACTGCTGACGGGAGTTCTCGCCGGTCTGCTAAGAGGCCGAAGACATTGAGCAGATCTCGAGCGCCGACTGTGCTACCTTAACTACGGGCCGGCACGGCCCTAAATATGTTCGGAGTCTCCGGCTCGCCAGTCCATCCTTGGGCACAAGACGGGACGCAGTTTTTTCCCGTAGGGAAACAGCCGCTTCGGACCCTGTACGCTCGCTTAATCGCGTGCACATTTTGCGGGGGCGAAAGGCATCATTGTTTCCTAGAAGACGTCGTCAAACGCAACGAATCGTCGTCGGAAGGGCGGCTTGGTTGCTTTCACACGTTTGCAGGGCAAAAGGTTCCCTCGTTTCCCTGAAACCACACCGAAACGCAACCAGTCGTCCTTGAGGTGGTCCTCCCGGGTTGTTGGGCGCAATGCCGGTTAACCGACGCCTTCGTTCGCAACAGCCTTGGCGCCTGTCTGTTAATTAAGCGGCGAGACTCAACTGCTTCACACACTCGAATTCCTTCACTAACCTCGGCGCGCGTTTGCCACGTCGAGTATGTGCGCATATTCCGAAACCCCCGCAGCAGACGAAACCGAAGCCACCGAAGCGAGCCGAGTAAAATCTACCACTTGCCTATCACGTGAGGGCCTATTTCCCCTCATCCCATTCCTCTAAATTTTTTATGACTAGGCTTCAACATTGTCACGTGACGCTCCCTCCTAGTTTCTTTTCCTTCCTCCATGTTATACTGGTTATACTCCCCACGAAGAAGCCGCCCGACGTCAGCGCCAGCGGTAGCTTACTCACGCCGCGAGGAACGCGCTAGGAACGCCGTCGCCCGTGGGCGCCGACTTTTCTACGCCAGCCCCTCTGCTCATCCTCTCTGGCGCGCGCTCTGATTGGTCGGCTCATCTCCTCCTGGCGAGCGCGTCACGTGACTTCTCCGGCTCTGCTCCTGCGTGACGGCGGCCGTCATCGCGGGCACACGCTCGACTAAGAACAGCTCCGCTGTTAATACAACTGAAGTTTATTGCAAGGCACCGTTGAAACTTCGGACAACATGGTATATTACGAGCACGCGGGTCTGCGCAATAGTAACCTGCATTTTGAAAGGGGCAGTAGAACGCCAATTTTCTCTCTCTGTCTGTCGCTTCTGTCCTTTTCTCATTCGAGAAGAGATAATAAGTAGCTACCAAAGGACATGCCAGTGCTTCAAGTCAAGGGGGGCCCGGGGGGGGGGGGGTCCCGGCCCCTCCTCTATTTTTCAAGGAGGGGTGCGCCCCCCCCCCCTCGGCAGGTCAACTGTAGCACTGGGGCACCCATTAGACATGCACTGGAGGCGATGTTATCCCATTCTGACAGGCACAATGATCGACTGTCAATACACATGTGCAACATACATAATTTTGTGTCAGGCTGCTTCAGACTCCACTGAAAGCAAATCAAGGTGGTAGAATGACTCTTTGTGCCTTTTATGAGGAGTCATCATGATTACAGAGGAACTAAATATTTTAATATTGTACAGTCTGTCATGCTGCGTTTCTTCATATGAAGGATTGAATCACCCATTCGAACTACATGCACACATTATTTATTGGCCACAAGCATTCCATGAAAAAAATATTTCGAGGTTGCTACCGACCTGCCCCACTTCAAACGTCACTTAAAACACGGCAGTGCCTTCGTCAAAGCGGTACTCTGTAACTATACATATCACTCAGAAGTAAAATGGAAGTAATATAGATTAGCAGAATGTTCAATTTACCCTAAGCTTAATGTTTGTGCTCTATTCCTTGCTACCGCTGGAAAGAAATGGCAAAAATAGGTCGCGTCCACAAATGTGGACGCCGTGTCTGAAGCAGTTATTAGTGCCTTGTGCGGGACAATTTTAAATCTATATTTTTTAATAATGATTTATTCGCAATTCATCAGTTTATGTGGCATGGGCAAAAACCGGAAATCAGATATTTTCATGCTGCTGCCTATATTTCCCTGAGGCACTACACATGACGGTCGCCACCCTTGTTCGACTAAGATTCTTGGCACAGCATACTGTTTCATAAGCCACCTGAGCGTGAAGCTACCTGCTCGTGAATTAGTGATGGTTCTCCTTGGTTTCCTTACGTTATCAGTTAATTTTCATTTGTTTATTTGTGAATTATCAGTGCTGTGTTATACCAAAGACGCATGCATTTTGTCCACTTTTGTAGGTAAGGAGGTGTGAAACCATAAAATATCTTCTGGTAGTGTGTGAGGTTGCTAATGAAGCAAGGTAACCAATGTTCGGTGTAGACTTCTGTGCTTTGAGTTCATATATCTTTAACCGTTTACCACTTGAGGTTTTTTATTCTTGAAAAAAAAATCGTTTCCAATATACTACTTTTTTCTAAGTGCTTGACTGAATCAGCACAATAAATACATGCCCGAAATATACTGATAATACTGTATTTCTTTGCAGAATACCCACAAACGTTTGTTTATTTCTGGAGAAATTTCGCGTCGTTACACTGCTTCCAATGAGCATTTTCAGCGCCAATAATGTAAACAAATAGTGAAAGTACCGAACACAACTTATATGGCCTGTGAGAGTTGTGACGAAACCGAATGCCACGTAGAATCACATTTAATCCTGTACGGCACACATCAAATACAAGGAATGTCATTTCACAGTCATGACAGCGCGTATACGTTTCCGTCTTTTCATACTTTCATCTCTCCTTGCCTTTCACCTTTCTTCTGTCTCTCTCTCTCATACTTTCCTTTGTCCGGAATATCACTCTCGCTTTCGACTCCAAGTTTAGTTTTTCTTAAGGGCCTGAAGAATTTTCACTGATTGCCCTTTTTCGGCAGTTTCCTTACGGAAACCTGCTGTCACATGTTCGATTCAACGACGACGCCATTTTACTTGTTAACAACTTTAATGGTGAATTCAAGTGATCGATTCAGCCCTCCGTGTTGGATTGCAAGGTGGTGCACATCCGAGTCACAGAAAGCACGCGCCATCAGAGTGACAGGTCACTTTCCGTAGTCAAGGCCGCTCCCCGGCCGAAACGTTGGTAAACTGATAGTATCTTTGCTACGTGCGTCTGCTCTTTGGCCTGTTTATGTGCCAGTTACTGTGATTCAACGCTTTACTGATAACACACAAACACACACACACATATATACATATATATATATATATATATATATGAAGAAGAAATGAAACCGAGAGGCCCGATGTTTATTAGTTAACAAAGACACTATGAACAGCATAGCGGAAATTGTACTTATTAAGTGAAAAAAGAAATGACAGACTCATAGCAATAAGAATGGATGAAAAAACAACTGTCCGCCGCTGGGGCATGAACCCACGTAAGCACAAATTGCCATTATGAAAGCCTTGGTGTCATTGTTTGTTGGTTTCTAATGATATACATATATATATATGAGCATGCGTGAGTGTGTCCGCGATTCACTGGTCACCGCTGTATGAAGGCCTCCCTCCTCTGAAGGGAGGCTTTCAACCCTGGGGCATGCAAACCTGTGGTGTAAACGTGTGCCGCTTTTCTATGTCGCTCTGCGGATGTTGATACTTGCTAACTCGTGTTGGATTTATGAGTTGCTTTATGATAACTGGTGAATTAAAGCTTACACACTGTTAAACTGTGCTTCCTTTCGTGTCCCACAGCTGTAGAACCTGCAAAACCGGATGCATACCAAGTGTGAGTACTTCCTTTCCAGATGGCAATTGGCAGCAGGGCTAGGCATAGCTTGGCGGCAAGCAGTGGTATGGCGTAGGGCACCCTGATCCCGGAGCCTTAAGCTATTGTGTCATCCTCTCCGATATCAAGAGGGTGCAAGAGTAATCGCGATGTAATGTGACGGGGAAATTTGCTTCTTAAATGTGTGCACACATTGTTGATACTCAGAGCTGCGTTGAAGATTGAGCGCGAATATGAAGATGAACCGAGGGTTTAAATTTTTTTTGTTAGCTGAAGCATATAAAGCATACAAACATTGAAGCCAGAGAAACATAATTTGAAATGAATTGTGGTTGCTAATTAAAATTGCAATTAAACAAAACGGAATGTAACGTAGACGAAAAAAAATCTGCAGATACCACGCCCTGTAGGAATCAGTGTTATGCAAAGCAGTGTGCGGGGAGCCTATCAAGTTATCGAAACGACCATGAGAGCGCCAAGATGTAGGCGGCTCTTTCCTGACTTACATGACACACATGGCATGAACATTCATGTCGTGAGTCTTCAGGAGTCCCTATAGCAACGGCTAAGAGATATTAAGGCATGACGTCGACCATCAACCTTTAGTGTGGGTTCTTGGTGTCTCACAGGAGACCAGCCACCGCGGGTTCGAGCTTAGCGAGCCACAGGGCCGCGTCAGCCGTCGCCTCCAGCACCGCTCGTGCGCGAGCTCAGAGGCCGCAAGGTGCTACCGAGCGACGCACGCAAAAACACAGTAAAGCCCTGAGTTGACGGAAACCGTTTACTGAATCCGTCGGCACCAGCACCGCACAAACGCCCGCGCGGCGAGGAACCAATGGGTCCCGCACCAGGGCGAAAATGCAATAACAGGCGCCTATAGCACGTCGCGGCGAGAGCACAGGCTCAAGCTGGGACACGCCGCTAGGAAAAGTCTCGGCGGCTGTGCTACTCGCTCTGGCGATAACCAATGGGTCAACTCGCGAGAGAATGGGCAATATCCTTCGGCTTAGGCTTTCGGCAAGTGCGGCTCGGCGTGGTACGACCTCGCGCGAGCACTATGGCACCGCTCGTCGCAAAAAGGATCAGCACAAAGTACGCGCTTCCCGCACGGGCAAAGGCACCGTGCGCGAGCTCCAGTAGTCAGAAAGGTGTCGGCGGACGAGAGGAAAGCATTTACGTACTGTGCGCTGGTCCTGGAGAGAAGAGGAGAGCCACGATCCGTCGCTAGCAGCCGAAAAACGCGGCCGCCGTGACGTCAGCGCCCCACCCTCAGCGCAACCCATCTAAAGCCCCTTGATGTTAGAAAGTAGCGACGCTCTCCCCCGCGCGCGCGCTTTCCTCCTCAATTCTCCTCGGATTTCTCCCCCTCACCGGGCCGGCGCGGCGCTGAACCAACACCACCTAGACTTTAAAGTCTAGGTGGTGTTGGCTGAACCCTCCAGTGGCTCGCTGCAGCCGCATTAGAATCAATGCGCGCGCTTGTTTATTCGGCCCTTAGAAGCGTTGTATTGGAATTTATCCCTTGTGAAACTGTCATGACGAAAGTACGTTTCCGATAGAACGTCGTGCCATTTTTTTAGGACGCTTCGATAAATACAAGCCGCTCCGAAAAAATGAGTACCAAGCAGTGTCTGAGCAGTTTACCTCTAAGTCGCCACTTGGGTTGTCCGTAACGCGGAGGTGTATTGGGTGCATACAATATAAGCAGCGTAGAGTATAAACGAGAATTCGGTTCACAATCTTCGCTCTTAAAAGGCTCAGAGAAGGTAACCAAGAAGAAATGTGATAGTTTACTTAAAGTGAATTCGCCAAAATGAGTGGGCGAAAAGCCTTTGTACCAATGACACTGTGCGAAATACGTGCTGTGTTTGCGAAACAGCCAACATTGAACTTTACACACGCGTCTGTATTCCGTCACTATGAAACGACGAGAAATTACATTCCATCACCTCTGGGAGTAACCTAAATCTCTCTCTCTCAAAAAAAAAAAGGCTGATTGCTTACACGGAAACTGCTAAGACTGGCACTTGATAATTAACTTACAGACTTCAAGATGTCAAGTTTATCAGAATTGAGAGAGATTATCAGAAGCGCGTGGCTTGTACTTGATGAGCATGCGCGAATAATACATAATACCACTTATCTACCTATATATTGCGGTTCATGCCTTCGCAACATAAAGTACATAAAGAAAAAAAATGCTCGCAGTATAGAAACTTTGCAAAGATACAATAAGCACGCAATAAGAGTAAAATAGTTCCTTGGCTTCACAAGTATCAGGCATAAGGATCACACGCACACACATACGCGTGCACACACATACATGCACGCACATACACGCACACACGCACGCACATACACAAACACGCACACACACACGCACACAACTACAAAATATGAGTTACAGGCATTAACTCACAAATTACATACATTTAAAAACTAACGCACGCACGAAAACACAAAAAGCTTTGTCACGGCTCGAAGAGTCAACAAAAATTTCAGCTGACTCACTTTAAAAAAAAGTATATGCACAGTTATCGGTGCTCTGTATTAAACTCAGCGAAGAGTCCGGCTATGCGAAGAGCATCAAAATCTACATGCAACTTCATCCACAAATATGAGGAAAGCTGCAACATTCACCTCGCAAAGAACGGCGTGCTTAGAAGGGGCGAAATCTCTTCTCCCGATGTTATGGAGCCACTGCTTCCGACGCACGACATTCCGTTCACCTCGGGGGATATAAAATAAGGCTTGCCCTTTCTCTGGCCTGCTGCTGCATTGAAACGCGCAGCAGCAAGGCATTTTCACGGAGAACGAATTTCAGATTCCTACGAAAGGATGGAAAAACTTGGGAAACACACGTTCGGAGCGGCAGGGCGACCGCCACTTGGACTGCTCATGGCGAGCGGGAGAAACTAAAGGCGCGCGAAAGCAAGTTTCGCGCCGTTTTCGTGACGTCAGGGTCACCTGACGGGGTAGTCTCGAGCGCCGCAGCCATTCAGCGTGGCGGATGCGCTGCCTCCGCGCGAGAGGGGGAGAAAAAATGTCACAGTTTCGCCCTAAGGGCGAAGCAATGAATGCGATAGCAACACAGCAATGTCATACGAAGTAAGGTGAGCGGCTTTGGTAGCAACAACACGCAGAACTGTTGTCGACGCCATCGGCGTTTTGCCCGCGTTAGCTCAAAATGCGTGCGGCGTTGGTGACTGTTGCTGGAGCCTCTGATATAAATAGGCACTTGGTGCCGCAGCTAAACGTCGCCTCCCTTCCCTCCCCCTCCCCCACGGCCTCTCGCGCGTCCGAAGAAGGCGCGTTTGCTCTACATATATGGTGATTGTAAAGGAGAAAAGAGACGCCTACTTCTGCAGCCCTTAAGCGAGCACGGCGCAGAACGCGCGTTTGTTCTCCGCCGTGCGTTCACTCCCCGTAAAAGACGCGCCCCTCGCGCCCTTTCACTCGCACATACAGCGTTCGGCGCGCGGCGACGATTTCATCTCCAAATGACGTCATACGGAACCTCACGGCGACGGCGACGGCGACGGCGACGGCGACGGCGACGCCGACGGCAGAAATCTGCTTTTGAGTGTCCATATAATTGCTATCGCAATAAAAGAGGAGGTTGACCGCGCCGGCGAGGGTGTTGCGGCGTAGATCAAAGCGTGTCGCTACTTTCTAACATCAAGGGGCTTTAAACCCATCGCTTGCGCAGCGCCACCGCGGGAACCGGTTACGTGGAGGACGGGGAAAAGCCGGGGGGGGGGGGGGACGGCAGAACAGGTGAATGCCGCGCAATGGCGCCGGCGCAACCCTCAATCCCCAGAACCTTTAGCCTCTTCCTTCACTTTCTTCGCCACATCCGAGCCCATATTCCATGGGTTTTTTTATAGTTCATCTTTTTTCGCTGAGTCATTCTCATTTTTGCTGAATCATGCTCATGACTATGACTTCTCCCCGCATCCTCTGGGGTTTAGTTCACTTAGTACCCACTTCCGAACCCATTTCAGTGTTTTTTGAGTGTTAATCTTTTTTCGCTGAGTCATTGTCATTTTTTCCGTCATGGTCATGAATATGACTTCTACAATCATCCTTTAGTGTTTCCTTCACTTAGTGCCCACGTCAGAACCCATTTCAGTGGTTTTTGAGTGTTAATGTATTTTGGGTGAGTCATTGTCATTTTTGCTGGGTCATGGTCATGACTATGACTTCTACCCTCTTGCTTTAGTGTTTCCTTCACTTAGTACCCACGTCAGAATCCATTTCAGTGGCTTTTGAGTGTTAATCTCTTTTCGCTTAGTCATTGTTATTTTTGCTAACTCATGGTCATGACTATGTTTCTACCAGCATCCTTTAGTGTTTCCTTCACATAGTACCCACGTCTGAACCCATTTCAGTGGTTTTTGAGTTAATCTTTGGCGCTGGGTCATTGTCATGACCTACATGACACGCATATCATGACATTTATGTCATGACCTAACACTTTAGTTCGTTATACACTCCTGTCATACTATGCCTATTTTGTTACCTACCAAGTTAACGAAACGACCGTGAGAGCACCAAGACGTAGGCGACTGTTTCATGACCTACATGACACGCATGTCATGACATTCATGACATATCATTTATGTTCCTCATGTACTTTTGTCACAGTATGCCATTTTTGGTGCATAACAAGTTAACGAAACGACCATGAGAGCACAAGACGTAGGCGGCTAGATAGATAGATAGATACTGTTAAAGTAGCAAATGTTCGCCAAGAAATGCTTCGCATTTAAAAGGTGAAGCATCAGTTGCGATAGCATATTAGTAGACAGCTATACGGAGTAAGGATAGTAGTTTTATCACCTGTATAAACTTGGACATGTAGCAGCACCAGAAACGCGCAGAACTGTTGTCGACGCCGGCGGCGTTTTGCCCGCGTTCGCATCGAAAACCGTTGGTAACTGTTGCCGGTGCCTCTGGCGGCGGCTCGGAGATTTTCGACGAGATCAGAACGGGACACTCGTCGAGCAGCTTCGGTAATCTTTACCAGCTTCTCGCCTCGCAGCGTTTTTATATATATGCGCATTTCGTGCCACAGCTAAACGTCGCCTCCTCTCCCTCCCTCCCGTCCCGCCATGGCCTATCGCGCGACGGAAGTCGCGTTTGCTCTCCGGTTGGTGGTGGTTGAAACAGTTATTAAATCTTGAGCCTTGTGTTTACAGCCTATTGATGGGTTGGCTCGATATCACGTAGGGTGGCCGGGAGCTTATGGTTCTCAGCAACTCTTAGGGCCCAGCCCACCAGCTGTGTTTGTGCAGCCGGGTCCGAACGGGACACCGCGACCTCCCATCGCTCTATGTCGGCGAGTTGCCATTCGGAGGGTGGCTGGAGCTCAGAACAAATGTAGAGAATATGGGGAGAGTCTGCTCTGGGTGCACCGCAGAAAGTGCATTCAGGGGAGAAAAGGCTGGGGTGGATAAGGGCAAGGTGTTCGCTCCCCGTGAAGCGCGCATCCCTCGCGCACTTTCACTCGTACATACAGCATACGGCGCGCGGGGTCAATTTCATCGCCATTGGACTTGATACAAAACCTCACGGAAACGGCGACGGCATAAACCCGCTTGGAGTGTCCATATAATTGCTATCGCAATAAAAACTGTCGCAGTTTCACCCGGAAGGCGAAGCATCAATCACGACAGCAAATTCGTAGAGAGCTATACGGAGTAAGGATAGTAGTTTTATCAGCTGTATAAACTTGGACATACAGCAGCACCAGCAAAGCGCAGAGCTGTTGTCGACACCGTCGGCGTTTTGCCCGCATTCGCACCGAACGCGCGCGGCGTTAGTCACTGTTGTCGGTGCCTCTGGGGGCGGTTCGGAGGTTTTCGACGAGATCAGAACGGGGCATTCGTGGAGATACTCGGAAGTCTTTACCACTTTCTCGCCTCGCACCCTTTTTATATAAAAAGGCATTTTGTGCCGCAGCTAAACGTCGCCTCCACTCCCTCCCTCCCCACCCCCCACGGCCTTTCGTTCGACGGAAGAAGTCGCGTTTGCTCTCTATATATTTATATTATAAAGGAGGTTTATTGGACGAAGGGCCGATGACGGATCGAGCGTTCCACCGAGCACAATCTCTAAGCTCGAGCTTCTGCTGGCACGCGATGATGTTGGCAATCCTGTTGCCTAAGTACAGGCGTTCTTCTTCATTACAATTGCGCCATCGGAAAAAGGAGCCATCCTGGCGACTTAGTCTGAAGATGAGGCCACAGAATCATGATACGGCTTGAGCCGCTGGACGTGGACGACTTCGCGGTTGCGACGACGCATGTGAGAAGGCGGTGTCAGTGGCTCGATCAGGTAGTTGACGGGAGAAGTTTGCTGCAAAATGCGGTGTGGTCCATCGTATTTAGGAAGAAGTTTTAAAGCAAGTCCTGGTGTGCGGTTCGGTGCGGACAGCCAAACGAGGTCTCCCGGTTGATAAGTTGGGGTCGAGTTGCGGGCATCGTGTTTTGACTTTTGGCGACTCTGATCGTCCGAAGTGAAGTGGCGGGCCAACTGACGACATTCTTCAGCTTGCCTTGCGGCATCCAAGATTGGCCGGTATTCTGATGCGTCTGGATGGTAGGGCAGAATGGTATCAATTGTATGGAAAGGATGACGGCCCTAAAGAAGATAGAAGGGGGAGAAACCGGTAGTGGCTTGCGTAGCAGTATTGTAGGCGTAGGTGACGAATGGAAGAACTAGGTCCCAATTGGAGTGGTCGGATGCGATGTACATAGCGAGCAAGTCACCAAGAGTGCGATTAAAGCGTTCCGTTGTACCATTTGTTTGGGAATGATAGGCGGTGCATATGCGATGAACAATAGCGCATTCAGCAAGCAATTTCTCGACAACTTCAGACAGGAAGGTGCGGCCTCGATCGCTTAGGAGTTCACGAGGGCCTCCATGACGAAGCACAAAATGGCGCAGTATAAGAGTGGTGATTTGCTGCGCAGTAGCAGCTGGGAGGGCAGCAGTTTGTGCATAGCGTGTCAAGTGGTCAACGGCAACTATAATCCACCGGTTGCCGGACGTAGTCAAGGGAAGAGGGCCATATAGATCGACACCAAGGCGATCAAAACGTTGAGAAGGACATGGCAGGTGTTGGAGTTCACCGGCTGAGAGGTGCGGGGGAGATTTGCGTTGCTGGCATTCACGGCAAGAACGGACGAAGTTTCGAACGAAGGTGTACATACCCCGCCAGTAGTAGCGGTGCCGAAGTCGTTCGTACGTCTTGAAAACGCCGCCGTGGCTACACTGGGGGTTCGAGTGGAAAGAGGAACAGATCTCTGATCTCAAGGCTCTCGGGATGACTAGCAGCCACGTACGTCCCTCAGGGGCATAGTTGCGCCGGTACAGTAGCTGATCACGGATCGCAAAATGCCGAACCTGGTGCCGAAGTGCTCGAGAAGCCGGAGCTGTTGACATATCCGAAAGAAGGTCTAAAACTGATGCAGTCCAGGGGTCATTGTGTTGTTCAGCAGCAACAGTGTCGAAGTCAAGAGATGACAACGTGCGCTCACAGGGGGACTCACGAGTGACCTCTGGCGAAACCGGTGAGAGGGAAAGAGCGTCAGCGTCGGAATGCTTCCGCCCGGAATGATACACTGCGCGTATGTCATACTCCTGGATTCGCAGAGCCCAGCGAGCGAGGCGGCCAGATGGGTCTTTTAAATTAGAAAGCCAACACAGCGCGTGGTGGTCGATCACTACGTCAAAAGAGCGGCCATATAAATAAGGGCGAAACTTGCCAAGTGCCCAGACGATGGCCAAGCACTCCTTTTCCGTGACGCTGTAATTGCCCTCCGCCTTGGTGAGCGTGCGGCTCGCATAAGCCACGACATATTCTGCGTGGCCAGGATGACGCTGTGCAAGCACAGCACCAAGGCCTACACCACTTGCCTCGGTATGAACTTCAGTAGGGGCTTGAGGGTCAAAATGCCGAAGAATAGGTGGCGTCGTGAGCAGACGGCGCAAAGTGGAGAATGGATGGTCGCAGGCACGGGACCACGATGAGAGGTCTTTGGCACCACAAAGCAGTTGCGTGAGATTGCGTGAGCAGTTGCGTTAGATGCGAAGATTTGAACGAAGCGCCAAGAATAAAAGAATAAGCCGATGAAACTGCGAAGTTCTTTCAATGTAGTGGGCTTAGGAAACGCAGAGACGGCCCGTAATTGGAAGAATTCCATCCTTAGACACAACGTGGCCGAGTATCGTCAACTTGCGTGCGGCCAAGTGACATTTCTTCAGATTAAGCTACAGACTGGCGTTGGTCAAGGAACTGAGTACGTGCTGAAGCCGGCGCAGGTGTGTTGCGAAATCAGGGGCGAACACTACGATGTCGTCCAGGTAACATAGGCAGATCTTCCATTTAAGGCCGCGCAAAACATTACCCATCATCCTTTCGAATGTAGCAGGAGCGTCGCAAAGTCCGAAACGCATGACAGTGAACTCATATAGGCCATCTGGCGTAACGAAGGCAGTTTTTCGGGAACTGGCCAGTAGCCTGAACACAAGTCCAAGGAGGAGAAGCTCTCGGCGCCTTGTAAGCAGTCCAGAGCACCATCAATACGTGGAAGTGGGTAAACATCTTTCAGCGTGATCTTGTTTAAGCACCGAAAATCTACACAGAAGCGTATGGAACCGTCTTTCTTCATGACAAGTACACCGGGAGAAGCTCACGGGCTTTGTGAAGGCTGAATCACACCTCGACCGAGCATGTCGTCGACCTGGTCTGCAATGACGCGGCGTTCCGTAGCGGATACACGATATGGACGTTGGCGCAGCGGTGAGTGGGGGCCGGTGTCGATGTGGTGCTCGACTGTTGATGTGCGGCCCAATAATTCTTGGGCGAAGTCGAACGAACTTCGGAAAGGCTGCAG
Source organism: Dermacentor silvarum (assembly GCF_013339745.2). Classification (NCBI taxonomy): domain Eukaryota; kingdom Metazoa; phylum Arthropoda; class Arachnida; order Ixodida; family Ixodidae; genus Dermacentor; species Dermacentor silvarum. The sequence goes on from NC_051160.1 coordinate 126,920,963, forward strand.
AAGGGCAAGAAGCTGGGATCGCTGCAAAGGTGTGAGAGCCTCGTCGATGAATGGGGTGAAGACATCCGTAGATGTTGTGTCAGTAGCAGAAAGGGTGCTCAGGTCAAGGACAGTCGTAGAGGACGCCTCGTCGGGAACGGAGACAACCTGCATAGAACCGACGGCCTCGACGTGGCCCAGGAATTCGTGACGAAGCAATGTGAGCGGGGATAAAAGTGGGATATAAACGGGCATTGTGCTGAAACCGGCGGCGAGATCAAGAGAAGCAAAAGGCAGAGGAAGGGCTTTTCTGGCAACGAAGCATCTAAGCTCGAGCTTCTGCGGCACGCGATGCTGTTGGCAATCCTGCTGCCTAAGTCCAGGCGTTCTTATTCATTACAATATATATATATATATATATATATATATATATATATATTGTGAGCGCATTTTGTGCATATCGTCGTCGTCATCTGTACATACGACTCATCATCTTGCGTGAGCGCTATTTGTGCATATCGTCGTCGTCATTTGTACATACGACTCATCATCATCTTTTGTCTCGTGCGGTGCTTCGTCTCTGACTCGGGCGGCTGCTCGGAAATAAAGGCATCGCAGCGGCCGACATCTCACAAGTGGTGGAGAGTGCTTCGGTTCCCACGTCCTCTTACTTTCCCGATTCCCCTGGAGCTCCGATCCGGTCGTCGTTTGCTCTCGCCTACCACGGTGATGGCAGAAACCAACCCGTCCACCAGTGTTGCTACCACCTCTGCTCAGCCCGCTGGGCCTACCTGGACGGTGAACACCACACACCGAGATCCTCCCGTCTTTGCCGGCTTCCGCGGCGACGACGTCGATGATTGGCTCGATCACTACAACACAGCCAGCGACGCCAATCATTGGGACGACACACACAAATTGCGGTATGTCGCTTTTTACTTAACCGAAGTTGCGAAGACAGGGTTTTTTAACCACGAAAGTGACCTTTCGGACTGGCCATCATTCACCCAGCAATTTCGCCAGATATTTGGCATGTCCTCTGGACGCTCCGCAGTCGCGAAACAGAAGCTGGCAACGCGCATACAAGAGCAGCACGAGTCCTATACGTCCTACATTGAGGACGTCCTCGCTCTCTGCCGCCGCACACAGAGTGACATGGCGGAAGCTGATCGCGTTCGCCACATACTGAAATGCAACAACACGGTCGCCTTTAATGCTCTCGTCATGCAGAACCCAAATTGCGTTGGGGATATTATCACGGCCTGCCAGCCTCTAGACACGCTCGAGTCTATTCGCCTGCCACGCGCCTCTACCGACCCTCATCTCAACGGTGATGCTGAGCTGCGAGCCCTGATACGCACTCTCATCAGGGAGGAACTTCACGGCCATCTTTCTGGACCTACGCCGCATGCAACCGTGCGCCCCGCTCCTCCTGGACTGCGTGACATCATCAAGGACGAACTGGCGTCGATCCAAATGGACAAGTCTACTGCACCATTTCGTCCGCCAAGTTATGCCGAAATTGCCTCCCGGCCTCTCTCGACCGTTCAGTCTCCACCTGCCGAAGCTTACCGCGACCCCCTAGCTTCGCTGGCAGCGAATACTCCTGCACAGCCGTACTACCTTCCGTGGCGGTCGTCGCGCCCTGTTTGTTTCTACTGCGGTATTCGCGGCCACATTTCTCGCTTCTGCCGTCGGCGTCAGCAAGATGAAAGGCGGGGCTATGCTACCTTTGAGCGAGACAGTGCACAGGTTTGACTCCTACGTTCCCGGGCGTCACCCAGGTGAAAGGCGAGGCTATGACACCTTTGAGCGAGAAAGGATACCAGGGCTAGAATCGTACGTTCCCGGACCGTGCACAACCTCTTCTGGTCGCTCTCCTTCACCTTCCCAGGACATGGTTCGAGCATCCCGCTCGCCGCGGCGTCGCTCTCCTTCACCTTACCGCCGTTCCTCATCGCCCTTGCGTGCTGCTTCCCATGTTGTGAACACCCGTTCGGAAAACTAGAGGCTGCAGTTTTCGGAGGAGAAACTGCATCGTATCGGACTGTCCCAATTCCTCCTGCTCGCCCCGCCAATTTGCTCTCAGTTTGTGTGGAAGGTGTTTCTGTCGACGCCCTTGTAGATACTGGAGCCGCTATTTCTGTTATACATCGTGAACTGTGCTTCCGTCTGCGAAAAGTGCAAACGCCGTATGTTGGTCCGGTCCTATGTGGCACCAATGACGTTCCCATCTTTCCCACCGGACAGTGCACAGCTCGCGTCCTGATAGACGGTATTCGTCATCATGTGCAACTTGCGGTGCTTTCGAAGTGCGCTCATCAGATGATATTAGGATGGGACTTCCTGTCCGCTGCTTCTGCACTAATTTCGTGCGGCGACCCAAGCATCCACATCAGCCACACCGAGACTTATCCCGTTTTCGATTCCCCGTGTCCCAACCTCATTGCAGCAGCCGATTTTATTATTGCGATAGCAATTATATGGACACTCCAAAGCAGATTTCTGCTGTCGCCGTCGCCGTTGCCGTGAGGTTCCGTATGACGTCAATGGAGTTGAAATCGTCGCCGCGCGCCGCCGAACGCTGTATCTGCGAGTGAAAGGGCGCGAGGGACGCGCTCTTTCACCGGGAGTGAACCCACGGCGGAAAACAAACGCGCGTTCTGCGCTGTGCTTCCTTAAGGGCTGCAGAAGTAGGCGTCTCTTTCCTCCTTTACAATCACCATATATGTAGAGCAAACGCGCCTTCTTCCGATGCGCTAAAGGCGGTGGGGGGGGGGGGGGGGGGAGGAGCGGGAGGGAAGGGAGGTGACTTTTAGCTGCGGCACCAAGTGCCTATTTATATCAGAGGCTCCGGCACCAGTCAGCAACGCCGCACGCATGTTGTGCGAACGCGGGCAAAACGCCGACAGCGTCGACATTAGTTCGGCGTGTTGCCGGTGCTGCTGCATGTCCAAGTTTATACAGCTGATAAAGCTACTATCATTTACTAGCTCTCTACAAATTTGCTATCGCAATTGATGCTTCGCCTTTCAGGTGAAACTGCGACTTTTTATACAACCAGACGAAGAACGTGTTCTTGCCCTTGAGTCAACAGACATTGTCGACGGAGACGCATTGGTTGTACCTTCTCAGCGCTGCATTTCTCGAGGACTCGCCATCGCTTCTTGCTTGGTCCGGTTCTCAAATGGCTATGCCAACCTCACAGCCTTTAATACGACTCCTGAGCGACTACGTACTACTGCCGAAAGAGTCTACCGTCGCCAAGCTCGCCGACGCTGTGCCGGTATGTGTCGTCAGTGTTTCGCCTGCCACACCTCCGGCGCATTGGACGCCCGCATATATATATATATATATATATATATATATATATATGGTGATTGGAAAGGATGAAAGAGACGCTTAATTCAGCAACCCTTCATGGAGCACGGCGCAGAACGCGCGTTTGCTCTCCGCCGTGCGTTCGCTCCCCGTGAAAGCACGCGTCCCTCACGCGCTTTCACTCGCACATACAGCAAACGGCGCGCGGTGACGATTTAATCGCCGTTGAAGTCATGCGGAACCTCACGGTGACGACGACGACAGAAATCTGCTTTGGAGTGTCTATATAATTGCTATCACAATAAAAAGGTTTAGCAAAGGGCTTGCCAAATCGCTCTGATTTAAAAGGTATCATAGAACTAAACATTTAGCTAAATAAATATATCCTTCTTAGACAGGAGGCGGAGGAAAGAGAAAGGCAGAAGGCAGGGAGGTTAACCAGAATACCATTCGGTTGGCTACCCTAAACCGGCGGAATGGGAGAGGGGAACACAAAGAAGACCCTACTTAGACAGGGGGAGTCAAAGTGGTAATGTGTGCCCATGTACATGGTCCTAATTCCACAACATGCATTACTATGCCTCCAGAGAGTCAGTGGGGCACACCACAAAGAAAAAAAAGATTCAGACAGTGATGGCACAGCAACGCTACCAAACCGTGTGGGTTGAAAATAAAGCTTCCTTTCAAAACCATCTCGTACTTCGCTGACCATGGCTGCTGCTTCTGCTCACTTTCCGAATAGCTTGCACAAAGTACGGACGGGGCGTTATAGCGGAAAGATATCCTGTACTGTTTGCATTCAATTCATGCTATCAGTCCTCCACGATTTGTGAATCATTTTTCGAGCCACGTCCACCTCGCCAGTCTGACACGCGACATGGCGAAAACAACGAAAAGTTTCCACGTGGCATCACGTAAACACATTAACTATGCAGAACTAGACAAAATAATTTATTTTAGATTCTACGTCTGTTTCGACATTAGCAAATAGCTATTGGTCAGAAAACTGCCAAAACTCATCGCGTCAAAGTTACAGGTACGCATTGATTGGATTGGGATTGGAACAAACTTTATTGGTGCCTGCACTGGGGCGGTCGCGCGCCCCGGCGAGGGCCTACGTCGTCTACGGTGTTGCCGTTACTCGGCGCGGGTCGCCGCTCACCGTTGCCGGTTCGCTGGGTCCCTGCCTTTCGAGCACCCCGAGAACCTGCTGGACGGCCCAGAGCTGTTGGTCTTGGTCGTAGCTCTTCTCGGCGGGATCATTCTCGTTCTTGCTTCCTCTGGGTGTTTGATGCAGTCCTACAAGATGTGCGTGCGACCTGCCTTCTCCATCGGGAAGACCTTACACTTGTCGGTCGGGTATGTCTCGGGGTACATGCGATGCATCAGTCCCGGCCTCGGTAGCGATCCGGTCTGGAGCTGTCTCAGTAGTACCGCCTCCGCTCGACTGCGGCTCGGGTGCGGGGATGGGAGAGTTCTGCGAGCCAGGCGGTAGGCCTTTGTGATGTCTGGAGGCCGGATCTTTAGGCAATAAAAAAGCGCGTTTTAGGCGTCAAAATCAGGCAGGCAAAACGTTTTAGGCCTTCAACGCCGTAAATATAGGCACAATCAATTTTTGCATAAATGCAAATAATTTCAAACGAAGACGTGCGCGGCCTACATCTACGATAGGAAAACAAGAAATGTTATTGTCTATGATGGCACAAAGGCGCCAACAGTTGAACATAGCCGTGCAATTGTCCCATAAAACTGCTGGACTAATGGCGATCAATTGGCTTCGTCGAATAAGCACACTGCTCGTATTCATGTTCAATGGTCACTGTACTCGAGCGTCGCATATAATGAAACAGGCATGAAAAAGAATAATTGAAAGCTGGGTATACTGATTAAAAAAACCAATACTTTATGTCTGCCTGACGCAATTAAATTAAGACACAACAAAACCAGACAAATAACAAATGCAAGAGAGACTACGATTTATTAAGAAATTCGCATCTTACATCAGGACTGTTAGGTACAACTCTGCGGAATTTTCTTATATACAATGACATTATCCGAATTGTACAGGCCAGACGTCCCAACACTGCCAAATATACTTCTGCCCATTTGAAGTGCACGTGCTTGAAAAAATATGTTTGGAGAGCACGCGGAACGTAGTCGAAGAATCACTGTGAAGATTGTGGAAACAATAGCAAACTACCACCATCTCCAGATTTTCGGATTCAAAATTGCGCCTCTTGTCACTGAGAACGATCTCGTACGTTGAGAATTAACGCCCGACGGTGGTGAACACCTTAAAAACTAAATTACAAGCAAAACAAAAGCCGCGTGCACATCACATTTTTCTTTGTTGTTTTGCTCGTCACTCTCCTTTCCCCTGATGGCTCTCCGCGGTTTCGCATTCGCCAACCGCTTGCGCAATGTCAGCGCGTCGGCGTATGCTGGCCGGGGCGTCTCATTTCAATGCTGCTAGCAGTTGTTTTCCGGGAGTTGGTTGAACTAAAGGACTAGGTTGAACCCCATAGAGTTCCGAACAGTCAATGTTGCCCGGTAACATGAATAACGGTCTCTAACTGCACTCGAAAGCGAAACTTGAGGCTAAATAGTGTTCATATAGGCGCCGATATTGAAAATAGGCATTTAGGCAAAAACGCCGAAATAGGCATTTATAGGCACTATAAAAACACTATAAAAGCCCTTCTTAACCTCTAATTCATGCTCATAATCAAAGTGGGGCGATAGGAGCGCAAGGAACAAAAAGTTGTCGTAGTTTCACCTGAAAGGCGAAGCATCAATTACGATAGCAAATTTGTGGAGAGCTATACGGAGTAATGATAGTAGCTTTATCAGCTGCATAAACTTGGACATGCAGCAGCACCCGCAACACGCAGAACTGTTGTCGACGCCGTCGGCGTTTTGCCCGCGTTCTCTCAAAATGCGTGCGGCGTTGGTGACTGTTGCCGGAGCCTCCGATATAAATAGGCACTTGGTGCCGCAGCTAAACGTCGCCTCCCTTCCCTCCCCCTTCCCCCCCCCCTCCCCCACGGCCTCTCGCGCGTCGGAAGAAGGTGCGTTTGCTCTACATATATGGTGATTCTAAAGGAGGAAAGAGACGCCTACTTCTGCAGCCCTTAAGCGAGCACGGCGCAGAACGCGCGTTTGTTCTCCGCCGTGCGTTCACTCCCCGTGAAAGCGCGCCCCTCGCGCCCTTTCACTCGCACATACAGCGTTCGGCGCGCGGCGACGATTTCATCTCCATTGACGTCATACGGAACCTCACGGCGACGGCGACGCCGACGGCAGAAATCTGCTTTTGAGTGTCCATATAATTGCTATCGCAATAAAAAAGCATTTGCCTAAAATCCGGTCTCTACACTGATGTCCTCATAGTACGTGATGCGGTCCTTGGCTCCGAACCATGTCGGACGGTCGGTCGCCGGGACGCGGTTGGTTAGCGCTCGCGCCGCTGTGTGTGCCGTCTGGTTGTGGTTGTCATTGCGTTCCGACGCGTCTCCAGCTTGTGCCGGGAACCACTTGATTCTCATTTTTCTGTCTTGCAGTTTCGCCGCTCGCAGTACGCGCTCAGTCTCCCTGCAGATTGGGCATTTGGCGAAGTCTCGCACCGCCTGTCTTGAGTCACTCAGCACCGTGGGGCAGTCGTCGTCGGCGATGGCCAGGCCGATGGCCACCTCCTCTGTTTGTTCCGCTCCGGTGCCTCGTACTCTCGCTGCCGTACTCGTGGCGCCGGTCGACGCCTCTATGACGACCGCTGCGAAGGCTTTCCGTTGGCATTCAGCCGCGTCCATGTACCGCTCGTGCTCGTCGTTGGCGTGCAGGTCAATGAGAGCTTTGGAGTTCGCCGTTCATCTTGCCTTGTTGTACTCGAGATTCATGTTCTTGGGCATGGGGTCGATTCTGGTCTGGTGTCGGACCTCTTCGGAGACGGGGAACTTCAACTCGGCCTCATTCGAGCGTCTTATTCCCAGGTCGTCCAGTATCTTCCTCCCGGCTTTGGTCGTGGGCAGCCGCTCGAGTTGAGTGGTCCGTTGCGCTTCGGTTATTTCTTCGAGCGTGTTGTGTATCCTGAGTTGTAAGAAGAGGGTCGTGTTCGTGGACTCCAACCGTCCCAGTGCCGTCTTGTACGCTCTTCTGATGATGACGTTGATTTTGTTGCGTTCGTGTTGCAGCCGCAAGTGGTAGGCAGCGTACGCGAGGTGACTGATGATGAAGGAATACACGCGCCTTATTAGGCTCGCCTCTCTCATGCCAGCCTTCCGGGACGTGACTCGTTTGAGGAGTCGCGTCGCGTTGGCCGTTTTTGCCGTGAGACGGGCGATGGTTTCGCCGTTTCTTCCGTGCTTTTCGATGACCATGCCTGGGATCCTGATTTTGCCAACCTCGGTGATTAAGTTGCCGGATGTCGTTACGATTGGGATCTTTTCGTATTCGCATTGTCTGGTCTTGCCTCTACCGTTGTTGGTAGGTGGGAGTATGAGGAGCTCCGATTCGCACGGCGAATATCTCAGTCTGGTGCCTTCCAGCTGGTCATCTATCGCATCGAGGGCGGCTTGCAGCACACCCTCGATGTGGGCGTCGCTGCCGCCGGTCACCCACAGCATGATATCGTCAGCGTAGATGGTGTGTTGACGACTTCGATGTGCGCGAGCTTCTCGGCCACTCCGACCATTACCAGGTCGAGCAGCATCGGCAAGATGACCGATCTCTGCGGTGTGCCGGTGCTTCCGAGCTTCTTCTCTTACGTCTGTAGGTCGCCAGCTCGTAACTCGGCGGTCCTTAATGTAGTTGTACGATCTTTCGCCTATGTAGAGCTTGGAGACTTGGGACAGAATTGCCGAGTGCTTCACCTTATCGAAGGCGCTCTGCAGGTCGAGCCCCAGGATTGCCTCGTTGTCGCGGGAGGTGCCGCCATCGTCGATGATTTCGTATTTGAGCTGCAGCATCGCGTTCTACGTGCTTAGGTGCTGTCTGAAGCCGATCATCGTGGCCGAATACAGCACTTGTCGTTCCCGGCAGTCTTGCCACCTATTGAGCAGGACGTGTTCCACCATATTGCCCACGCAGAACGTGAGAGAGATGGGCCGGAGGTTTTCCATGTCCTGTGGCTTCCCCAGCTTGGAGATCAGCATGGTCTTGGCTGTCTTCCACTGCTTCGGCAGCGCGGCCACTCTCAAGCACTTGTTGAAGGATTTTGCTAGGTTCTCAACCAAGCCGTCGTCGAGGTTCTTGAGCGCCTTGTTCGTGACGAGGTCCGGGCCGGGAGGTCGTATAGGCCGCGCGGACCTCCTCAACGTCGATGTCACGATCAAGCTTAGCGTTGGGTAGGCCGCCGTACAGCGCGTGTTGTTCTGTGGGTGTAGTTGGCAGGTATTTGTCGTTAATGCGCCTGGTGACTTCGTCGGCGCCGTGTACCGAGACCACCCGGTGTATGAGCTTGGCGAGTGTGTCCCTTTGGTGCGACTTGGTCTTGGTTTCGTCGAGCAGGTGCCGCAGCAGGTTCCACGTCTTCCCGCTGTGGATCTGCCCGTCTGCCGCGTTGCAGATGTCGTTCCACTGTTACGCGCATAGCGTGTGACAGTGATCCTCGATCGTTCGGTTGAGCTCCGCCACCTCCTTACTGAGTCTGCAGGTGAGCCGTTGTTTCTTCCATCGATTGAGTATCGACTGTTTGGCTTCGATGAAATGCGCTAGCCGGCTGTCTATCCCAGGCAGCACAACCAGGCTGGCCCCAGCACGGCATTATCACGGCAAACACCGGCACAAATATAGGCCCGAAACCGGCAGCGCTACCCGCGTCAGGAATGGCCCAGTGTGGCCAAGCCACTAAAGGGCCTATTTCGGCCATCGAGTGGCAGTGCCGATACAGGCAGATAGCCGTCTCTGCCGTTAAATGCCATTCTAGTGTCCCACCTTGCCTACTGGCAGCGCCGTTATTGGTCAATAGCCGGCTCTGCCGCTTTTATTCGATTTATTGGCCCGTATTACCCACTTGCATTGCCATATTGTGAAGCGTGTGGGCGATGCCGTTATTTCCTACGATTTTAAATAGGGCAAAAATTGCACGGTAGCTCGATGCAACGTGCAATGATCTACTATAAAATCACCAAATAATGATACATAATTTCTTTATTGGTCTTAAAATAGGTTGATACAGATTGCCGCTCGTATCCACAATCCTGTGGGCCACCTACGAAAGCTTTGTTTATGACGCTACGGGGGGTTGAGGCTGGGCTCGCAAAAGGGGCACGTGAAGATGCTGAACGGGTTGAGCCGCTTCGGCGTAACGCCGCCTTCTGCTATTAGCACAGTCGCCGGCGCCTGCCAGCCACATTCTTATGAAGTCTTGCGCTTGATTGATGTCGATCTCTGCGTCTCTAGGGCACCATCTGCATACAATACAAATACCTATATTATCCCAACACTGCCTGCAGTGCATAATATGAGCAAGAGGCACAAAACTGAGAAATTAAATGCGTATCACCTGTTCCCACTCTGCATAGCCGCATGTTAAACAGTCTCTTGCTTTTATTTCCATGCAGGCTGTATGTGGCAGTTCGAACTGCATGGCCCATGATGGCGTTCATTATATTGAAGGCAACCTCCCACACACATGATTCCTCCATTGAAACAAGTTGTTGAAGCTGAAAAAAGAAGCAGAAATACGCAAACATTAGGTAGGAAATGGCGCTGAATCAAAATATGCGATTTTTGTTCTATCTAGCCAATTATGATGAATTATGCCTTCATTACAACATTTCTCGTAAGTGCTTGTGGGTAGCTGTACTTAGCCTTTGGCAATGCGTAAGCTTTTAGAACAAAGGTAGCAAAGAAAGGGTACATTATATCATGATAAACAGCTAAGCAAGCTATAATACAACAGATTATAGCTTTGCAGGAAGTCCTGAACACTAGTCAGCTCGCAGAATATAGTTCCTCAGTAAGGAATTACGACAATCCAACTTTGGTCTTCTTCAGTGTGCCAGCCAAAATGTGCCCTGTTGCGTTTTCAGACAGTGCGTTTCAGCTGACGCTGAAGCGGTGCAGCACCGTCTACGTACGTAGTGAAAAGTGGCCGCACATTATCTCTGTAAAAAAAAGAAAATACAGGTATTAGGCAATGCACTTAGTTGAAACACTATACTTGAGAATAAAAATAAGACAATTGCACTTACCTTGCTAAAATTGAGTTTATTTTGCAATAAATGCAGTTTTCTGTCGTTTGGCTAGTTGTTCATGTTTCACTCGATAACCGTGTGGAACCAAGCTTGTAGTGGCGAAGCTCAAGCTGCTCGTACTGAACACGCTGCTGGACAAGTTGATGCATGCTTCACCAGCAAAACATGGTGCAAGCAATATGGGCCACGACAGCTCAGAAGCAGAAGCAGAATGTGTACGGGTCCCTAGTCCTCCGAGAGACCGAGAGTCACCACGTTTTTTTGGCAGCGGGCGAGGTCCGCGCAGGGAGCAACAAATTTGACAGGGCATTATTCACGCTTCTTTGTGCACCCATCCGGTTCTGATTAGCAACGCAGGCTCGGCTGTGCGCATAATAGATCGTGCATACCTTCGACACTGCAAAGCGAGGGGACGCAGGGAACACGTGGTGAGAGTGAAACGCATTCCTGGTGTTTTAAAGACACTTCGCCCGATAGTAGTGAAGAACGACACGGGCACGTTTTTTTATTCTTTTATTTATTTTTTATTTTTCCAAAAGCTGATGTGGCTGAAGGAGCAGTAGCACTTGTGCTGATTTTATTATATATTATAGCTGAAATGTAAAACATGACAAATGGACCTGTAGAACAACTCAAAGTGATCAATGAATGTTTTGATTGTTTTTTTTTTGCGCTCATTATCCCAGGAGAACGGTAGAGCAAGACAACGTGTGCGCAAAGCAGTAGTCCGGCGCACAGCATCACTTGCTAAGATGCCCCCATGCATTTCTTGCTTCTGGTTAAATAATACAACCTCCCCCTTCGGAAAAAAATGAATAGACACAAAGCAGCGGCAGCCGTATCTAATCAACCTCGCGACAATACCTTACGCAGCGCATAACATAGAAGTAAAGCCCCAAAATAATCTCGTTCAAGTTCGCCACATTAATTTACTTAATTATGTTAGTATAGTGTTAAAGCCCGAAGGCTTTACATAAAAAAGCGGGAAGCTTTTTTTTTCTTCTTTTCCTAAGCAAGAAAGCTTCAAACGTGGCCGCTGCGAGAAGAAACGTAGATGGGAGGTAGAAAAATATGTCCTTTAAGCAACGGGAGTAATAAAATAAATCCTAATAAACAAACTTAAGCGAGATCGCATACGGCGACAAGTTAAACCAAGCGCACTGGCTACACGTGAGTAATTGCATGTAACAAAACACGGACGGCAAGCTTTTGGACACTTTCGAGAGCTTGCGATAAGGTATAGCAGTTGCTGGATTCCAGACGGAACTGGTGTACTCGAAGATTGACCTCACCATGGATTTATAAAATAAAAGCTTCCCATGAAGAAAATTTCGGAGGAAGAAAAAAAAACAACATGCGGTTGGCATTGGTAACTTGAAAACAACATACATACTCCAACGATGTTGTGTGTGATGTGTATACCGAGATATCTACAAGAGGAAGAAGTTACCAGAGGTGCGTCGTTGAGGGTTTAAGTGGGAGCCTGAATTTTATAAGGAATAAGGAAGCGTATGTATGCCTCTTTGCAAAGTCAAAACAACGATAGGTTTATTGATTAGCTGATGTAAGATGCAAACGTCAGCGAACAATTTATTCAAATCTGTGTGGCTCTCACAAAAAGAGTTCACCTACTTGAAAAATGTATATATATATATATATATATATATATATATATATATATATTTGAGTAGTTTTTTTTCTTTATACTTGTTTCACTTATTTAATCAGAAATTTTATTCAGTAGCTTACAGTTTTATCAAGTAGCGTTCATTTTTTTTTCATTCTATTTTCGTTCTCAGTTCTAGGACTCTTTCAGCCATCCGTCAAGGTTCGGAATGGCGCGGCGGGCCACGAACATTCCTGTTCTTCTTTATTTTTCTTTATTTTCTGTTCCCTTCAAACGGAGAGCGCCTTCTGTAGTCGTGTTGGTCGTCTGACCAAACCTTTTCTCTTCACTGCCCCCCTCCCACCCCCGTCTATCTGTTGTGGCGTTGTCTCTGTTCTCTGCCTTCCCCTTTGTCTTCAGTGCAGATATATTTGGTGTCGTGCAAAATAAGCATTTCATTGTAAGTTAGCGTTGGGCTTGTCTCACATTCGTGTCCCTTCTATGTGCTGTGTTTTTTTTTTCTTGCAAATATGCTCCAATAGCCCAGTAGAAACTTCTCCATCATGGCGCCACTTCATTTTTTTCCCGGTTCTTTCTGCGGGGAGGAATTTACGCCTACTGTGCCAGTTGGTCTGAAAATATCATCTGGCATAAAAAAAACCAAAAAACACACACACGACAGACCTTGGCGGGAAAGGCACCTAAGTTTACAATAGAACTGGCCACAGGAGACACTACTACACGGTTCGATGTGCTCTTTATGCAGAAATATAATATGGGGAGCAGTCATCCAAAATGACTTGTATTGTACTAGCAATAAAATTGACAGCCGCTACAGAAGTTCTGCTAGCAAGGGCATTACTGGCAATCGGTACAGATGATTGCACCATAAAGTTATGCAGTATTTTGAAATTCACTACCCCCAACACTAATTAAACGACGCGCATGTAAGCACACATGCTTTTTAATTATACACCCCCTTGAATTTGTTATTTTGCCTATCGAGGATGCACACGGCAAACGCGCATTGATGCGTTATAATGGAGTGCCCTTGTGTCACTTGTAAACAATCTCCGACTGAATGATTGAACACAATAAATAAAATTACGCGAAAGTTAACAGCCTTTGTAATAAAGCAAAAAATATGCAGAACATACATAATAATTTAGTAAGAAACAAAAAAAAATATCAGAGTGATCTCGTTGCAGTTGGAGTGAGCGGTGTAAAATTCAAATAAATATTGCGTGCTGTATAACATATATAATCAGGATTGGCCAGCGAATGGTGCGTGAAAAGTAATAATGAAATGCCGTTGTTTTTGACAGGCCAATATTTAAGGGTCTATCAGAACTGCTCAACAATGTGGCTATACCTATAGCTTTGAACGGACGTTGTTAACCAATGTTTGGAAATGTACAGCCAATGAGGGCACTCTAACGGCAACGCAGGCCCGGGATAGCCAGCGGCGTCGCCCGGCCTAGCCATTAACGGGCATTCACCGGCACGGTAGGGCCAGCGCTGGATGTCTGTTACAGTGGCTTTGCCAACACTGGCATTACGGAGGCAACGGCGGGCCTTCGCGGCCCAGCCAATGCCGGCTGAAAACCATCATCGGCCCTAGTTGGCCCCATGTAATGTGCTGCCTGGGATTTTGTCGATCTCCGCGTCCGTTTCAATTTCTTTCGTCGCGTCGCGTACGCTCTTGGTGATTTCGGCCATCCACAAGTTGATGTCTTCGATGTCGTCACCGTCTCTATTCTGGTTTCTGGCGTCTCGGAAGGCATCCCAGTCTACCCATCTGTTGGTTGTGATGCTCGTGTCCTTGTGTTCCGTTATGCCGATTTCCGCGATACTATGGTCGCTGCCAAGGTCGGCCTCCGTGTTTCTCCAGGTGATCGCACCCCGGACGTCGTTTTTGATGAATGTGAGATCCGGAGTGGCGTCCTCCCTTACAAAAAATTCTAGCAACTTTCAATTAAATTTTTTTAGACAAATGTTACTAAAACCTACCAAAGGTCTATTGAAACTTCTCAAGACGTTTTTAAACTTCCTAAATGCTTCATACCAACATCCTGTCGACTATGGGCCACCGATATTCAATTAAAATTTTATATACAAACTTCTTTAAATGATGAATGAAAATCCTTCAAACAATAAAGGCAGGGCATCTTTTTACTTCTTAGAAACATCCTAGTAACATTTTTCATACTTTTTGCTGTTCGCCCTAAAACATCCTTGTAACTTTTTTCCAACTTTCTGTTGCTTGCCCTAGAAACATCCTGGTGACATTTATCCCCTTTTCCAGCATTTTTAAAGATTGCCTGGTAGTGTTCTGATGCAACCTTGAACATATAAAAGTATGTGCCTGTTAGCGAAACACACCAATCTTTTCAAACACTGATGTTTATTTTCTAACCCTTTCATACATGCCCTCAAAGGCCCCAACTAAGCAGTGACTATAATGTGGTCTTCATACTCCCGTGTTCTTGATATCCCTCTTCAGCAAGCCTAAAGGAGGAAAAATGCAATAATAGTTAGTCTTATGAATTGTATCTGGACGAGATAGCATGATGCAATCATCCACAAAAATTTGACTTCAAATGACCCACAATCAAAACGAAGATTTCAACTGACTGCCTTGCCATACATACTTAGAATGGCATTCACACCTCTGGGGAGCAAAGCTACTTTTTGGGCGACGTCCTTTTGGGTATTGGAACGCCACCCAAAAAGTGACTGAAGCATTTCTGAAGCAGAACTGCTGCACATAATATGCATGTGTAACATGTAGGAATCGTACACTTGTGTAAAGTAACCGTAAATCAGTTGCAGTAAAGATACTCAAAGTTTTTAGAATGGCTTCAGCGAGATATGCCGAACTCAATAAATGCGATGACATCCGTAAATCACTTTTTACGTAAACCATGTATTTAGGTGGTAGAAAACATTTGTATAGACCCTCTAGTGCGCATTATTCACAGTTTGAAAACTCAATTTGCTAAAACCACAACAAATTATTATATTAAAAAATGACTATATCAATATTTCCAAGTGCAGGGCAGCTTGAGCATGAAGCAAGCTTCCTTGTGACATCTCAGTAAATCCAAGGTAGTGAGCATGTGGTACCACAAACCACACATGCACACATGTTCTGGCCAGTAGTCAGCACTGTTACCATGTCACCGGAAGCTTGTGTATAGGCAGCTGACAAGTAATATGAAAGAAAAGGTAAAAAGGATTGTTTGCATTTCAGATATGTGACAGCAAAGAACAAGCTTTATGCAATGTCAACTGGAGAAGGGCAGAGACATGCTGAAAAAAATGCCAATGTAAAGGCGAACGCTCAGCGTTCAGCTGCACTGTCGTGGCTTGCAACTACTGCCCGCAGAAAAAAAGTGCCAATGTAACGGTCAACACTCAGCGTTCAGCTGCACTGTCGTGGTGGCTTGCAACTACTGCACTGTGCAGATTGTTGTGATTCAGCAGTTTGCGTTACCACCTCAAATTTCTGTAAAATACATGGGAGACCAGCTTCCTGCTTGAAGCCAACCTGCAGTTTGGGTGCATATTAAACTTGTAACATTAAAAGGTTATTGGTTTGTTATATGCTTGAGGAATTACCTTCTCATACTGTGGCTAGGGATTCAGCAGCTACCTAATAAAGAAGAAAATTTTGCTCTTTGTATGCTAATTTTAGGAGATGAAGTACGGTACGCAATACATAAGTTTGACCGATTAGAGGGAACAATATAGGCACACAGGCAATAGTGTGAGAAGTGAGCTTCACAATACTGCATAATAAAAATGACAAAAAGGTACACATCTCGAGACCTCATGCTTCTCAACGATTATCTTAAAAAGGCAAACTGGCTAGATTAATATGCAGTCTGTACAGAGTATATCATGCAGTTACTCAAGTCAGACTTATATTTAGCTCAGAGGAGGCTAGTTAAAGGTAAGTTCATTAAACTGAGGGCCCTCTAGATGACCGAAAGTGAAATTCAAGTGATTTGCCACTAGAAATCATGAAAATGGCACACACAGTAAAATGATTGCATATTTCAGAAACATATCCTACAACACACAAGGCAATGATCGTTTTGTACGCACCTCTGTAAAAGCACGCAGATAAGGTGCTTTATAGTGGTGCTCTCCAGCTTGCAGCAGTGCTGCAGGTTCCTGTTGTATGCCTCCAGAATCCACATAGCCTTCAACAGCAAGAAATGAATACTTTATTGGAATGTGAATCTGGAAACCTGTCATATCAGTGTAATACTTAATTGCAAAGAGCCTCACACTAGCAGCTACATTAATGTGCATCTCGTACAAATCTCTCATCATTATATCTCAGGAAGTTAAACGGTTATTTAGTAAGAAGTGAGATTCCAGGCGGGAATGCAGAAAACATAAGACTACCAGGAAAATCCTCGAAACTCAAATATGTAGTAAAACAAAAGAGCATTGGATTATGAAAGAATTATTGAGCACACGAAAAGTCTTTTGAACCCTAGGCCGTGTTTGTATAGCGACGGCATTCCTTCTCGCTCTTCGTCAGTGGTTTGACCGACGCTCCGCCCGTGTTATGAACTGGAATAGCCGGCCATTCACGGTGGGTGGTAAGAGTGACGTAGGATCGAGCGCAAAGTATCGCTACGAAATCACAGCCCTTACTTTATTACTGCAAGGCACAGTCATTACCTATGACTGGAAGAGCTGACATACTGTTCTTTAGATGAATATGTATATATAGTAAAAGCTAGCGTCTGTTTGAGATTTCTCGATTAAAAATAAACCTCGTCATTGAAATATCGGCGTATACTTACCCTGCAATAAAGAACACGACAGGTTCCATAGTTCAATATAGAATACAGACAGGTTCGCGCGACGCGGGCCTTCAAAGTGAACTGTATACAAAATAAAGTCTTTATACAAGCTATGTGCGCAAGCATCAAACATAGCTATCCTGTGCCAACGCGTGAAGCCCATGACACATCGACGTATACACACATGCAGTCAACTCGCGGAAATACCTATATAAGGAATAATTTTCTGCCGGGAAACTACCCAACAAACTAACTCTCAGTGTTTCCATAATTGTGTTCCCATTCAGTTATAGCAATAGACGGGGTAGCATACTTCACAGGAAAATGCAAGTACGCGATAACATCAACGGAAACGTTCGTAAAATTGCTTACTAAACGTGCACAGTAACATGGGCAACTTACGCTTAGAATTCGCCCTGCTCTAGTCACACAGAGCTCATTACATGAACCATAAGCTACAACAAAGCGCACAAGCGCCAAGCTTGCTTACCTTTCAAGACGTAGTCAGCAAACGCTCCTTCCTCTCACAGGTACCGTGGCACCAACTCTCTTATGGACGCAAACACTGTAGAACTGCCGATGAAATACAGCACAACGAAAGCACAACCTTCAACAAATTCTTCCATACATTGTGACTCGAAGCCCCAGTACCCGGCTCTTCACGAGAGCGCTGGCAGGCGGGAACAAAGGCAGCTCGGACGGGCGTTGTACTAACACACTGTTGACACTGGCGTACCGCACAAAACACACGGCGAACACACGGCATTTCACGAGTACAGAGGTTGTGTGATGGTTAACGCACACGATAAGGAGCACAGTTTGCCTAGGCACTTCTAATATAAAATTCAACTACCGCCTCACTGCAATGAGCACTCACGCACAGCCAAAGTGGTCCATACGCTACAGCAACTTTGATTGGATTGGATTTATTGAACAAGAACACTGCATCAGCGCCACACTGCGGTTAAAGAAGGAGAACTTGCCTCCTCGATTCGGATCGCTTCAGGACCATGGCCTTCGATATTTGCGTTTGTCACTCAGGGGAAGTCGCAGCTGAAGCATGAACCAATCCACGCGCCGCCCGCGCAGCTCCGTCTGCTTGAAATGGCGGACGGCCTACGGGCTAATATGGCACTTACCGAGCACGCATTCATAATCACCGCCCATATACACGTTAATTATGGCGCCAAGTGTAGCGTTTTCGAAAATACGTGCCCTGATCTTGAATTGGTGAGACCATGTTTTCTCTTATCGTCAGGAATAAAGGTGACAAAACGTGGCGATGGCTGGCGTGCTACTGCAGCTGAAGCTTCGGCTGAAGTGCAACGGGCGAACTGCTTGCACGCACGCGTAAACAAACAGATACGGCCATGCCAGGTACACAACTGACTACTCAGCCAACTGACAATCGTAAATTATTCACTTGTTCGTCCAAGCAAGCATTTACGGAATCCGTGCTGCCGTACGAATTCCGCCAATATATCAACACCGCGATCACCCGCAGTTTTCAAAAGAAAGGCTCTTTTAACAGTGACCGCGGGTGCTGCATTTTCGAGAAAGCCAAGTTTTGTGTGTAGTTTGCATAAAATAGTAAAGGTATAAGGTTTCTTAAGAAGCCGAATTCCGAGAAAAGGTAAGCGTCGTGAAAACAAACGGCCCATGACATGTCAGAAAGTGTAGTCATTGCATTGGCCCTGCAGATGCTAATACGTGGAGTAGAACAGAAAAAAAGCTAATACGTGGAGTAGTGGTAGTGTGTCTGCCTCACACGCAGAAGTCCCACGTGTTCGAGTACCAATGTCAATCTCTTTTTTTTAAGTAGCAAAACGTACTATACAATTTCACTGTGGCAGGCCAAGATATATTACCTTAGCTACTGCTGATTATATATGCACGCGTAACAACAAAAATTATCCTGTCTCCTCGCTTTCTCTTAAACTGCAGGAAGCAATTATCAGTGTGACAGTCAGGTTATTCGTACTAATTATTGTATTACCGATATTGCATGTTATGCTTCTTTATTGCAGTGTTAAATGAGCAAATGAACGAAACAAATACAATTGTTATAATTTTCTTTACACAAAAGTAAAAGACAGAGCCTACCAACTTTCCTTAAACTTTCTTTAAACTTTCTTCAAACGAACTTGCTTCAAGCGAAAACAAGAACGGACCCTATCAACTTTCTTTAATGTTGCTTTAAACAAACTTTCTTCAAACGAAAACAAAAACAGAGCCTACCAACTTTTTTAAAACTTTCTTTGAACAAACTTCGTACACACGAAACTTAAAACAGAGCCTACCAACTTTCTTTAAACTTTCTTTTAAGAAACTTTCTTCAAAGCGAAGTAAAAACAGAGGCTACCAACTTTTTCTAAACTTTCTTTGAACAAACTTCCTACAAACGAAAGTTAAAACAAAGCCTACCAACTTTATTTAAACTTTCTTTAAACAAACTTTCTTCAAACCGAAGTAAAAACAGATCCTGCCAGATTTCTTGTAACATGTGTTAATAGAAAGTAAATGTACACAGGATGTTACTAAAGTTGATAGAAAGTTGGTAAGTCTTCTAAAGAAAGTAAGAAAATATTTTTGTATGGGCTGGAACACGGAGTTACGAATTCTCTTCGAATGCGTAGGGTCCGTGATGAGGATGAAGTCGAGTTCCGTGGCTTCTTGGTAGAGGTCGTGGCCTTTTGCTGTGTGCTTGCTGTGTACGCGTTGAAGTCGCCGCACGCAATCAGCGGGCTGCGGCTCGCTGCGGTGCTGGCTCTGTGCAGTCATGCCTTGATGCTGTTTTCTCTGCGATGGGTTGCTGTAGACGTTGAGCAGAAATATGCTTCCTTTTATATTCCTGCCCGGGATGATTTCGGTGAGTCTGTGCCCGATCTTGATATTGTTGTGCAGCTCGTGTTCGACGAACATGAGTCTCTTCGTGACCAGGGTGCACAGGCCTTTGTGGACTCTGTAGCCGGGGACGGACGGTGCGTCGGTGAGTGTCCCTTTTCGCGGCGATCCCGTGGGCGCTGCCATGTTTGATCACGTGATGACGCGTCCATTGCTTGCCTTCGTGTTTACAATGGATGTGCATGAGACCGGTGCGACTTAGCAAACATCAGCTTCGAGAGACATTGTACATGGTGACTGGGTAGACAACACGAACCTTTGGCCACAGCTTCAGAGAACACGTAAAAGTGCTTTCGGATTTCGGAGCTGATTAAGCTCCGTCCAAACGGCACGAGCAGGGTATACGGTGCTTGCTCTTAAAAGCGGGGCTAAATATGAATTACAAACTTTCCGCTCATACAATGACTCAGGATTAGTGTGTTTTGCTCTTGGTTCCTTATTTGGCAAATATTTTGAAGCGGCGGCTTTTCTTATTTCTGATTCAGTAAAGTTCCTTGGTGCAGTCACTATCTGATTATTTTCTGGGTAATCGCTCGTGGTTGTGTAAGCCAGACTTCGAGTCCTCGGCTTACACTTACAAAAGGACGGGGGTGGAGGATACGCCATACAGAAGCTACAACACACGACCACGCAGATCTTGCGCATGATTCAACAAATTTCCAGCAGGAGGAGGGGACTCAAGGAACAGGACCTTATCCGACTAGTGCAGGCTCTGATTGTGAGCCGCATTGCGTCATCATCATCATCATCAGCCTATTTTATGTCCACTGTAGGACGAAGGCCTCTCCCTGCGATATCCAATTACCCCTGTCTTGCACTAGCGTATTCCAACTTGGTGGTGCCATATGGTGCCGATATGGAGCCGATATGGCGCCGATATGGCGCCGATATGGTGCCGAGTACCGCATTGCGTACTCGGCGCCATATCTAAATTTCAGTAACGCCGAAGTGGAGGTACTCAACCGGCTGATAGGCAAGGCGTATAAGCAAGCGCTCGGACTCCCACCCGGAATGGTTACTTTTTGCCTTGAGGAGACAGGGATGTACAACAACGCACGGGAAATCATAGAGGCCCACCTGGTAAGCCAGTAGGAAAGACTACTACGCACAATAGCGGGACGCTGCGTCTTGGAGTGTCTTGGATATTCCGTACGGAAGACCAGCGGACTGACGAAAATCCCAACAAGAATACAAGAAACTATGCACGTCTCACCGATTCCCAGGAGCATGCACCCAAACTTCCACATCGGACGGAGACAAGCCCGAGCGCAGGCGCTCACGAGAAAGTATCGAAATCACCCCAATGTCTTTTACGTAGACGCGGCCAGCACTGCAAGAAACACCTCATTCGGCACCAGCGTAGTCGACAATCACGGGACCGAAATTAATGCGTCGTCGGTTTCCAGAGTGAGCGCTGTGGAGGCAGAGGAACTAGCGATATAATTAGCCATCACGACGAGACCGCGCTGGGATTGCGTCATAGTTTTGACGGACTCTCAGACGGCATGCAGAAATTATTCCAGGGCCCAAATTTCCAGGGCCGCACAACGCATTCTGAATGGAGCGCACCAGCTTCCACCATACATACAAATCGTGTGGACTCATGCCGGCTCCCGGTGGGCATGCCCGAGCGCATGCCCACCGGGAGCCGCGAGATGACCGCGCCGAGCAGTTCCAACCAGAGCCCATACCATTAACCTACACGAACATCCTACAACACTATGGCCTTTCACGAAAAACACTACACTTACCGCATAATGCTGACGCGAAAGAAAGCCGTAATATGGCGAAAACTCCAAACAAACCTATATCCACATGAGTCTTTACCACGCCATACACCCTGCGCTGTATTCCTATAAATTTCCACACTGTGATCAATGTGCAACGCTTTACCACATGGTATGGGCTTGCGCAAACACACCACAGCTCACACCTATAACACACCCCACCACATGGCAATAGGAGGCAGCGCTGTCCAGCTCCGACTCGACGGACCAGCTCAACCTCGTCAACCGGCTTGAAACGGAGCTGTTCTGTACACTGTATAACCTTGTAGCAAATATCTATTATCGCTAGTAACTCGCTTACTCTCGTGCACCGTCATGAAACAATCAGCTTCGACCATTCGTGCGTTATCGGTGTAGTCTTTCATTTATTGTGCGTATAAAGTGCACATATATTCAAGTGTGCGCGCCCATTCACTTATTATTGACCCATTGGCGAAGGAGGGGCGTATGTTTCCGTGCCGGTTGGGGTAAATGGGTGTAGATACTGTGCGCGAAACCTACTGTGACAGGAAGCGGTGCTACTGCCTTTATCATTGCTTAACGAGTGTTATTCACTCTTGCCGACGTACCGGGTCTGAAGCCCTTTCTTTGAAGGTTTGTGATACAACGCTGGAGGATGAACAAATTTGTGTATCCTCGAGGAAAGCCGAACATCTCGAAGTTCCCGAAACACGTACGGACAGTTGCAGCAGCAGTCCGTGAACTTGGCCCCATATATTCCTTAGATTCCGTAATATGCCAGTCACTATTTTTGCAGCCAACTTCTACGGGCGTCTTCCATCCACATGATTCAAACCAGCATGAATGGAGCACAGTGCGTCGGCGAAAACTCAGTAGCATTTCCGAAAGCTGATCGCACAGAAGCAAGGTAGAAGCGGTAATGGTTTCGTATTCGTGCGCTGTAGCTGAGACAACGTATGGCGCGCCGCCGTAAGCGCCATCTCATTTTTCTAGAATAAACTGCTCCGCGAAAAGGGTCAAGAGTATCACGACCGGCTTGCGCGGGGCATGTACGATGTGCTGTTGCATGACTGCCTTGTTCCTTCAGAGGCCCCGACAGTTCCACTGCCAGGCTGTTACGCTTGCTTCTGCGGTTGTTGCGTTGGCGGCCATGATTGCGTTGGCGTGTACGGGGTACTTTGGTTGGGTGGATGTTGCGCGAAGAGGGGCGCAAACGTCAGGTGGCTTACGATCGGCTGTAGGGTCTTTTCGATGTAGGCGAATCTGTTCGTGTTCTTGGCTTGGTAGGTCTTCATTGTTTGCTTCATTGCTGCCACTGCTGGGATGTTCGCCGTGATTAGCTGTTCGAATTTGGTGAATCTCACTTCGAATTTAGCTTCGAGGTTGTCGATGCGATCGTTTTCTGTTTGCTTGCGCGTGGCCTCGACGGCTCGCTTCTTCACTGCCGGTTCCTCTACGGCTGTCTCCTGGGTGTCCGTGGTAATTTCCTCGGCCTTGCTTGTGCTTGGCGTCGTCTCTGTAGAGGCTAGTTGTTGCTTAGCAGCAGCTTACGGATCTCGGCGATCTCTATCGTGAGGTTGTTGATGGTCGTTCGCAGCGCCGCGTTCTCTTGTCTTGAAGTCTCGTTGGCTTCTGTCACTTTGTTCATGTCGTCTTTCTTCGTGGATCAGTGGAAACGATCACGCAGACAAAGCTGTCTGAGAGTAACATTAAGAACAACACATCGTTGCCATTCCTCTTTCCAGGACAGACGCTGCAAGGCAGCTTCGTCATCTGGCACGCAAGCTGTCTTTAACTGAGTGGAACACCCCAAATGTAAGGCGCACCAGGCTACACGAACTGAACCGTTCGCTGCCACTCCGACCTCGACCCGGGATTCCCCGACGTGAGACATCGCTTCTATACCGGCTGTTGTTAGAAGTGGCTTTCACGAAAGCGTACTGTGCTTTGATTGGAATCACCGAAAGTGCTTCTTGCGACGTCTGCGGCAGCGAAGAGAACATCGAACATTTATTGTGTCACTGCGATCGACTTCACTCGTAAGGACAAACATTATAGAACGCATTGAGACGACTGGACGATCGGCCGTTGTCCGTGCAGGTCTTACTGGAAGACGTTCCCCATCGCTCGTCGGCCCACAAAGTTGTGAAAGCACTGTTGTCTTTCTTGAGGGCGACTGGGCTATGTGAATGCTTTTGAAGTGCTCAGACCCTCCGCGTGCATGCGCGAGCTCACCGTGTCCTTCATCTCCTCCCCGTCCTCTCTCTATCTTATCTTTCTATTCCTTCTTTCCCGTCCCAGAGTAGGGTAGCCAACCAAACGAATTTCTGGTTAACATCCCTGCATTCTCTCCTCTTCCTTCGTGGATTAGTGGCTTCGGTGATTTTCTTCGCGCTCCTTTTATTGTTCCCTTTCTCCGCGTCGACCCATCCCACTCGCTCACGTGATGGTGACATTTTCGTGCTGAGGCTTCTCTTGCAGCAGCTGCTGTCTCTGGATTCTGGCACGCGGTTCTCGTATGGGGTCCTTGACGTTCGCGCAGCTGGCGGCTTGTCGAGTGCCGGGAAATCGCTCTCCGACGGCAGCTGGCGTTCGCCCTGTCGGCGCTCCCACTCTCGCTTGCGCACTACGTAGGGGATCTTCTATTTCACCTTGCACGTTAGGTATCCGGTCGGGTGTTCGCCCCCGCACAATTTACATTTTGTGGTACAGCGATGGTCTTCTTTGGGGTTCGCGAGTCCGCAGGCCAGCCACGTCTTGATTGTGGGGGTCGGGCACACGTCCTTGCGGTGTACCACTCGGCTGCACTGCTGGTAAACGTCTGTTTCCTGTAGACGGGGCACGGTATCAGGGTGCCTCTGTATCAGACGAAGTTCGGTACCTTGGGTCCCTGGAACACCATGATCGCGGTGGTGGTGCTGCCGATCCTCTTTGCGCCCACTGCTCTCATTGGACCCACTGGTTCCTCTCGTTGACGACGTTCTTCTCTAGCTCGTCGGTGCTCGCGTCGATGGAGATGCCTCCGATGACGCCCTTTACGGTGTCGTGAGGTGCCGTGCGATATGAGCTGACTTCGTACGGTTTGCCTCGAATAGAGATTTCCTGGATTTTAGCGCACCTTGCCACGTTGAGTTTGTTTGGTGTACAGACGACCATGATGTTCTGTTGCTTGTTGGGGCAGATGGGGTCCGCGGTGCTTTCCTCGCTCGTGATCTTGGCCGCGGCGTGTATGGCAGCGGCGACGGTGGTGGTGTCGATGTTGACGATGTTCAGTCCCCCTCTTGGTCTAACGACTATCTTGCTCCCTTCATGGCTGGCATGCGTGCTGCCTTGATGACCGAGGCTATGACGTTCTTGTTGAATTTCGATTTCGCGCTTGCTTGACTCCTGCCAGGTCCGTCGGGCTTGCCGCGGGCGGGGGTCCGCTGGCGCAGCCTCGATATGCGCTCCCCCGCGAGCGTCCATCCTGCTTTGTAGTGGTATTGCTCTGGTGATATCCCTCCTTCTTGAACATGAACGCACATTTGGTGGTCCACGATCATTGTTGTCCGAGCGGACGCCTGCATCTCGGAGCATACGCTAAAGAGGATGACGGCGAAATCCTGCGTGATCGTGAGACATTCATTAAACGACTTTGACATTCTCATTCGAATGCGTGATTAGTTCCTCTTACTTGTTTTCTCATTACGTTTTTTCCTCTTGTTCTCCTTTTCGGTTGCCTAGACATCGCCACTGGACCCGCCGCGGTGGCTTAGCGGCTATGGCGGTGCTCTGCTAAGCACGAGGTCGCGGGAATAAATTCCGGCAGCGGCGGCCGCAATTCGATGGGGGCATATGCCAATACGCCCGTGTCCTGCGCGCGATCGAAGAGTTCATTCTTGAGAGAGGTCTTCCTCAGACCATCATTACGGATCGAGGCAGTTGCTTCACTTCAAAAGCCTTCGAGGAGTTCTGTGCGACTCGGGCAGTGCGACACGTTCTGAACTCATCACGCCACCCTCAAGCTGACGGACAAGTCGAACGAGTGAATCGTACTATATTGCCAGTCATCACCACAGCAATGAAAGACCCAGAGCACCGGGATTGGGATGCTAACCTCAAGTATGTTGAATGTAGCTTAAACAACGCTGTGAGTAAGAGCTCGGGAAAGACCCCTTATGAAATGCTTCATGGTTACAAACCCGTCTTTTATCGGCTATCTCTGCAAGATGAGAAAATGGACAGTGAAGACGCTTGAGAGACCAGCGTGAGCTCAGAGAAACTGCACGACAGCACTTGGTAGAAGAACAAGCAAAAAGTAAGCGGGCATACGACACCCGGCATTATCCTGCAAGGATGTATGATGTGGGCGAAGTGGTATTTTCGAAGATAGCGCCCCAAAACACTGGAAATCCAACTTAGACACAAACCAAGTACAGAGGCCCCTTGGTAATAACTGAAGTGTTGCCTGCCGACACGTACAGAGTGGCAGAGCTCAACAAGAACTCCGGAAAGAGGTACGCAACGACGGCGCACGTTTCGCAATTGAAGGCGTGGTCATCGACAACCAAAACGTCTCATCTAGACGACGACGAGGAGTCAGATGAATCCGAGCACCAACTTGACCAGGATCAGTACGACGAGCCTTTGGCAGTTAGACGCCCACACAGGCAACGAGTAGTACCTGCCAGACTACGCGACTGCATACCATAAGACAGCTAGCGTTCTTTGTGTGTGTGTGTGTGTGTGTGTGTGCGTTACTGCGATTACCTTAACGACGTTAAGATTTCAGGACGGCCGAGATGTTAGCTATTTCACGAGCTGCTTGCTAGCGCCCCCTACCTTGTACACCGCGATCTGCGGCCGAGACGCGTCTATTGTGTTGTGGGATTCTGGGACAGTGAGAGTGCGCGTTCGATAGTGCGACGACGTGATGTGTCGTCGTTTCCCGCCGGGCTCCGCCTCCGAATCTTGCTAGGTCGCCCCCGAACACAGGCAGCGGTTGACACCTTGGGAACCGAACGTTGATGTCGTTCCCCGGGGATTGCCAGACACTGGCCCCCTTCAAGATTCGCCTCTCTATAGCGGTCAGCGCGGAACCAGGGAGGGCGGTTGCTGTCTCGAAAGGGCGCCAGGCCTCGTCGTGGTTCGGGCGGCGCTGGTAATTCACGGAACCGCACACCAAAGGGGCGACGCTGCCGTTTAGCGACGCATGAGGTAGCCTGGAGACCAATCTCTAATCCCTCAGTCCCAGGGGACAATTCTCGGCCGCGAGAAAGGGGCTCCAGGTTGACGAGTCTGAGTCGGCGCCGGCCTCCTTTGTCCCGAAGGACCGCCAGACACAACAACAGCCAGCTCGACCTTGACGTGGCGCACTCAAACAAAAAGCAAGATTCGCTGAACAAAAATATTTTTATGGAAGCACAAGATATAATCGCACTTCACATTTGAGCAATGTGTGTTTTTACAATGCAATTGGCTTTTCAGTCTATTTCACTAGAACTATAGACCACTGCGAGCTCGAGCAGGGTATGCTCGAGCTCCTAATGTTCCTGCAAAGAAAATACAAATCTAATAGTGCATTGACTGTTCTGTACCTGAGCGATAAAAGATCATTATCTAAGTACCATTACATTGGCCTTACCTTGTCCTCTTTTGTCTCTTTCATTGCATCAATCGCATTTCAGAGGATATCCAGGTTCCTTGGCAGTGGCTCAAGAGCTCGCCCTCCTGTAAAATTGGGTCTTCGTTGAGCACTGTGCTTTGTACCCCTTCTGCACTGTCAGCAGTTTCAGAGCATGAGCTTGGCGCCAGTGATACTTTGGTTCTCCTTTCTCTCCACCCGCAAGTGCAAGGGAAAAAATCGTGGGGTTTTACGTGCCAAATGCACCACATGACCATGAGGCACGCCGTAGTGGGAGACTCCAAATTATATTAATCCACCTGGGGTTCTTTAGCATGCACCTAAATGTAAGTACAGTGGTATTTTAGGCATTTCCCCCCATATAAATGCGGCCGCCATGGCCCACAAGCGCAAGGAGTGCCGCAAGAATTACAATGCTGAATAAATAGGTTCGCTGTGGCTCTGACTACTTCACACGTGCGTCATTTAACTGTGCTCTAGAATTCTTACACGAATTTGCAGTTTCCTTGGGCTCATCCGCTTCAAACTGATTCGGGCGAATAAATTAGCTAAAGTCAGCTGCACAAATAAGAAACAAAGCTGTCGA
Source organism: Dermacentor silvarum (assembly GCF_013339745.2). Lineage (NCBI taxonomy): Eukaryota > Metazoa > Arthropoda > Arachnida > Ixodida > Ixodidae > Dermacentor > Dermacentor silvarum. The sequence continues at coordinate 126,948,746 of NC_051160.1, forward strand.
ACAACTCCATACCGTTCGTTGCAGTTTGGTTCCGTCAGTTTGCCGCTCCTTGTAAACGTCCGAAAGAAGCGTCGGGTTGTAGCCAGGATGACTTTCAATGGTGCTTTTTTCTCCATTGACGAAATGCTTGAAGTATATGCTCGTTGACTGGCTTGGGACCCAGTCGGAGCCATCTGCTGCACTGAAAAACGATATTTATTAACTAGGCGATCTTGATTTGCATGACGCGAATGTTCGTTTTTCATCATGTGCAATAATCAAGGCTCATTAGGCCCCTTTCACAAGACATGATTTCGCTGGCGAATTTCATTGTTTGCATACGCGCTTTGCTTTTGCAATGCTGTATCGCAAATGTATATCAGAAGAAAAATCGCACCATGTGAAACCGCGCCAGCGGCCGAAACGAGGATCGTCTATGAATTAGCGCTCGCCAGCACAAAATGGGCTTCCTTGGCATAAAATATTTCTCATCGCACCTGCCAGTGCAATGCTGATCATACCGAATGTTAAGGCGTGTTCAAGCAGTCGTCAAATCAGCACAGTCATGACAAATTTCTTTTGATTGTTCAGCAGCTGGTCATGGCCGCTGGCGTCGCACAACGAGCTGTGAAATGCGCATGTGTAGCACGATTTACAAAACAAACCCTTCTCACAAATATGAAAGAAGCTGAGTTGCTTTACTGTCCTCACAGATGCGATCCATTTTTTTTGCCGTTAGATTTCGTAAGACTTGCCAGGAAACCTGTACAACTTTATCCCGGGCTGGCCTTCGTGGTTGTGACAGTCCTTTACGCAGCAGTATCGCCGGTTCCACTTGCCTTTTTTTCACCTCCGTCAATTTAGACGCTTGCTGATGAAGCGCATGCCACTGAACCGTCGCAAGACGCATCCAAAGAAATAAGGGAGGCTGGTGAACAAAGCAAAACGGCTTCAACCGTGGCCGAGACGAAGTGTAGCGTGTGGGAAACAATACGCATGGAGCCGGCCGAGCTGTGGAGCCACCTTCCCAAAACTGTCGCGTAGCTGCGGCAGATGGCGCCGGAGCAGCAGCATACTCGACTGTACGGAGCCTATAGTACGACCGACGGGTCAATCGAGGACCGCGAAGCTCCGCGTCTCCGCCACCGGCGACGCAGACATCGGCTGCAGCTTCTGTTCCAAGCAAAATAATTTACGCTATATGAAGTGATGCGTAAATTGTAGATATTATGAAAAACGATATCCACTGTCAAACGTGAAACAGTAACGAGAGCTCCGATACTTGTCGAGCTCAGCTGCAGTGCACGGCTACCGACGGCATACGGCCGGCTGAGCTGTGCTCGCCTCGCAGCCGATGGCGCCGCTAGTGTAAGCGTATTTTCTTCGTTGTGTACAATCATAGGCGCCGACTACGGTGGGGGGGGGGGGGCTCCGGGGCTCGAGCTCCCTCCGAAGTTTTCTCAGGGGGGCAGAGCCCTCCGCAGCGATCCCTAGCCTACCCTTCCCCCCGCCCCTGCAGTGTCATTACCGGAGTTATGTTACCCACATATTTGTGGATTCTTTTGCGTTTCCTCTACCTTTTCACTTTTGTTATGGCTAAAAGCTTACGACATCATTGTTAGTGCGGACGTGCCGGCTTTGAATTTATACTTTCGCTTTATTTCGGCAAACCCTGACAATAGGGAGACAAGCGCATTAGAAGCGCCAGCGGCGGCTACCTCATCCGTGTTTCCTCAATTTAACATTTTTTAAAAATTTCCGCTGAGAGCACCACGCACCGACACAATGTATTTAAATATATACAAAGGACAAAGTTTATTCTATTTTTAAACAGAAGGAGGTAGTCAACTAAATGGATAGCCTATACCTAAAGAATGAATATGTTGATGTATGCTGACCTCACTTAAAATCACTTTGCGTGTTTTTTGACCCTGAAAAAAAAAACATGCAGACTTCAGTGACCTCTTCGGCAGAGTCTTCTATCAAAGGCGTGTGAAAAGCATGTGAGTGATATGTGCCTCAATATTCATTCTCTTTCCAGTAGGCAATGCTAACGACTGGCGACAAAAAAACTGTTCTAATTATTTACAACTTTTACGCATTAGGGATAGAAACATGGCCTCTTGCATGCAGAGGCCATAAATGCGGGGTGTTTCAGCAAATACTTTGAAAAAGTTTTAAAGGTTGCCTATGGCAGACAACACAATTCTAGTTCATGAGCTGGTCTACTAGACGAGGTGGGCATTACTTGCACAAAAAATTGAAATGCATAATCGACTAATAAGACCTGTAGGTTCTATCCTCTTGTTTATTCTGCCAACAGTCACTGCCGAATAATGTGCCTTAAACTGACATGTGCCTGCAAAGTATGTCCATTAGGTGTTTCTTCTGGTGCACTTTTATCTGGCTGTAAGCACAGTGCTACCTATTAGTCGTGGTTGTAGGATGTTGAATGCTATAATTGGCCAACTGTCTGAGAGATGGAATGTCTGATGTTCGCCTGACGCATCTTCAGACACGTTGCTGAAACTAGAGCTTAGCACTTGGTTAAAACTGCGCAACAGTGACGGTAAGCATGTTTGAATGCAGTACTGTCCCGGCATACCGTCATCGAATAAAGATAGCCTTTTGCCTTTCGGGTAAGCCTTTCTGCTTGTCGCTCCCCAGCTCCGGTTTCTGCTTGTGCAGGACTCCCTGCGTTCTTCGTCAACTGCAAAGGCCACAGCAGCGGCGTGTTTGAAGCGGCCCTGGACCCCGGCTTTGCACGAACAATTTGCTGATTTAATTTTCCTTTCTTTGTCGAGCTGAAATAATATTTTCATGTGTAGACAAAACACCGTCAAGTGTACGTGAACGTACAACTGTGGGGAGTTATACTTACTTCGAGGACGACATCGTAGTTCGGCGCAGCGAGCTTCGTTGGTGGGACACACTTCCCAGAAATAGTGACGGCGTTTCCTTCCTGCCGCTCACAAACATCGCAGGCATGTCCTGCCTCATATAACTGTCGTCCTTGTCCTAGGTTAGATGTCCTAAAAAACGTTTTCCACTTCAGGAGGCTTTGAAAGCCGCAACGGAGGAGCACGGGCAAAGCCATGATCGTCGTGTCGTCTGCTACGCGTCACCCCATACTTCGCAACTTCACCACAGTGGCGCTGCGTTCGCGAGCGCGCTGGTGACGGCGCACAGCGGCCGCCCAGTGCCAATTGGCTCTCGCCGCAGGCCACTTCCGCTAGCAAGGCGGCACCGAGGAGGTGCGGCGTGGTGCGGCCTGCAACAATGCTTCCAATATTTGAATTTGTTTATGGCCTAGCTATACTCGCTCAATCCGCCCGTCCGCTCCCCACACATGCGGATCGGGGCGAAAGGTGTCCGATCGTCGCGACGGGCGGACGCAACCTTGCCATCCGCATGCCTGCTCGTCTCTCATTGGCTGGTACGAGGCGGACAGCGTAGGACGTCATCATGGTAAACATGCCGCTTGCTCGAAGCGAAGTGAAGCGGTGACGTGGAGCCTAGGCTACAGCCGCGTCAGGAACAGTCTATTTTGCTCGTTCTTGTGATTCTTACTAGAGTTATCCAGCACCAATGAAGATAGTCATCGAAGGAAGCAAGCCGGTGTACCCTCCCAGGCCTCATCAGTGCGCGCGATCGCCGACAGAAACAGGAGCGGAGGGAGTGTGCTGTGTTTGCGCGAGCGTCGGAAGAAATATTTCAAGCCGTCGACTTCGTGATTTCTTGTGCCGTGTTTCGCGTGTGCATTGCAAACGAGAAGGCCATCACATACACGTGTATTCTGAGTATACGACACATGTTCAGGGCGTGGCGAAGTGAAAGGTGTCCGATCAGCGAACCTAGCGTACGCGACTTGTATGTGTTCTGTGTATGCGGTTCATTGCCGCGAAGTGCTGAACGCCAGTCCTTTCACACCTTTAGACGTGATGACAAGATCAGTAGCGATAAGATTTGTTGCCTCGTTATCGCCGTCATTCCTCGTATGCTATAGACGGTTTCATGCTCGCGATAACAGCAGCGAGCGCGCCGCCCCCAAGAAACTTCCGGTCACGTGCCTTATCAGTCTTCTATGTTTTAACGCATGGTTGCTTCTTTGCCAGTTACACTTCGCAGCTACGTCAGCGGGCAAAACCGGAAGCCGTGCAGGGCCTATGTTTGTAAACAGTGAAAGGGTCTATACTGCGTGTGAGACGTTTTGCCGGCTGCGATGCGCCGTGGTGACTGCGACGATGGAGGTGTGTTGTTGCTGTTACGAAGTGTTCGCAGGATAGCAAATCGGGATATATATGTGTCGCAGCGGTACTAGGCGTAAAAGTGCTCGTTTTATGTGATGTGCGTGTGCTCAGAAGAGAACTGTGTATAAGTGTAGCCGATCGCGTTTTCTTATGTAGTACCCCGATAGAAAAGCCCTACCACACCAATCTTTCTGCTTCGTACATGTGTCGTTTGCTTCAAAAGTTGTTACTGCACTTTTGAAGATTCTTCTATCGGTGAGGGTAACTTAGGGAACATCATAATAGTTACAAACGTCAAGACATACTGCGCTGTCCTGAAATGTGGACACGCCTGAGCACTAATGCTATAAATGCAAATTTTGGGCAGCCTTGATTTTTATAATGTGAACAGTGGTGTGAATAGCAGGAATTTCTACATTGCACAAAGTAAATAGCTTTATATTTGGGGATACAAGTGTGTTGCGTACACTAGATCCTAAACTGTCCGGGTTTTGCTGGTACCCAAGCACAGAGTCGGTTTGTGAAGACACCAGTGACATGGTAGATACATATATTATAGGTAAGAAGCGCATGCTTCCTTCTCATTATGTACAAATTTACGTTTCCTGACAAAAAGCAATATACATGTAAAAATAAACAAGTAGGACTGAACAAAGGTGTGGTGATATATAGAATTCTGCTAGCAGCCAGCAGAATCGCATAAAATAAATTTTGCCGACAGTTATTTCTCACCGGCTAGCCGTAGTCACGGTCCTAATGCAGGCAGAGAAAGCTAAAGGAAAGTTCGCCGTTACTTTGTAGATCCACTCTAGTTCTTTCTGTGGTTCGTGTCGTCCCTTTTGGCATGAGCTTTCAGAGTAATACGAAAAAAATTCATTACGAGTACCAGCATAATTTGCCTGGGAAGTGCTGTAGGTTCTATCCTCTTGTGGATTCTGCCGACAGTCACTGCGGAAGTGGCTTGTGCCTGCAAAGTAGGTCCATTAGGTGTTTTTTTCTTCTGCACTTTTATCTGGCTGTAAGCACACTGCTACCTATTATTCGTGGGTGTAGGATGTTGGATGCTATAAGTGGCCATCTCGCTTATCTTTATTTTGGACAGGCCATGATTCCACTAATTAACTGAACCGTTTTCAGCTGCGCTGCCAGATTGTAGAAAGAGGTGCATCGCTCATTGTCATTCTTAAGGATGTTCATGGCCAGAGTGAGAATTCAGCTGTTATAACATGAGTATATGAACACAAATTTCATGACAATATTATGAACACAAATTTCCACAATTATGTCAGCATTAGTGTTAGCTATTTCACAAGCTGCTTGCTAGCGCCCCCTACCTTGTACACCGCGATCTGCGGCCGAGACGCGTCTATTGTGTTGTGGGATTCTGGGACAGTGAGAGTGCGCGTTCGATAGTGCGACGACGAGGCTGTGCGAGTGTGAGCGCAAAAAGACCATGTACGTGTTCGACGGACGCTATGTGCGAGTTTATGTGCGACCAACGTGAGCCCCTGCATTGCTCTCTGTGACCACTCTTCCTTTTCTTTTTCACTTAATAAACCAAGTTTAATTCAATAAAACCACTGTGACCTGTTAGACGCGGCTGTCTTCACCACCTCAGAAGTGGGATTACTAGGCCTAACGAACTGAGCGGCACCATGAATGTAAGGGAATTTCGGAGTGGAGACACCCCAACCGACAGCGGCAACGAGAGTGGTGTTAATTGTGAGACTGCGTGAGGCGGTTTCTTCCATGGGTACCAACCAAAGTGATGGTGTTACCGTGCGCGAACTATTGAACGCCCTTGTGGAAAAGGACCGCGTCCTAACGACTTTGCTGGAACGCTTGACTCCGTCAGCGACGCCACAGCCCCTGTACGCTGGAACGCCCGGTGGATTGTGAGGACGCACCCTCAGCAAAGGATTGGATCGAAAATCTCCGTACAACTGCGACGCTGCACAGCTGGCCTGAGTCTTTCACGCTCGAGACCGCAAAGTCCCGTTTGACCGGACCGGCGAGAGACTGGCTGCGTTCCAGAAGATCCGAAGTCAGAACTTGGAGCGATTTTGAAGAGCGCTTTCGGCGAAGCTTTCTGTGCCAGACGCGTGCGGCGGAACGCTGGCGCAAAATGCACGAGCGTGTGCAACAGCGCAACGAGAGCTCGGTGGCCTATTTTCACGCCAAGGTGCGGTTGTGCAAGGAGGCGAACTTGGTTTTGTGGGACACTCGTGAGCAGGTAATCACAGGACTACGTTCGAAACAACTCAGCACGATGTTGCTCGGAAAAAGTCATGAGGACGACGACGATATCCTGCACGACATTCAGGAATTCGAGAGGATCGAGCGTGAAAGGCAAGAGTTTTTTGGTTCAGCGCGCGACCATAGAGCGGCGAGCAACGAAGCACGTGCTCCGAACGTGAGCGCGCTGCATGCAAGAAAATCCGTCGTGGAGGGAAGTACCAAGCACAGGCGACCCCCTCTGACTAACGAAAAAGGAGAGCGAAAGTGCTACAACTGTAGCCAGTACAGACATATAGCGAGAGACTGTCCGCAACCAAAACGACCGATGAAATGTCTCCTCTGCAACGGAACAGATCACACGCAGCGTCACTGCAAGGAGGCACTGCAGCGCAACGAGGCGCACACAGTCGCCGAGCCAGTATGTGAAATCAAGAGCGCAAGCGTTTTGCTGAAGGAAGTCACTTTGAATGGAAAGTTCACTGTCGTTGGACTCATTGATACAGGCAGTTCTGGCTGTCTCCTGCGTGCCTCCGGAGCAGCGCGATGTGGCATAGAAACTGTTCCTGAGACAATTACCAGACCTGTATGGTTTTGGAAATAGCACTGTGCCTGCAGCAAAAAGCATTGGAAGGTGCAGGGCTGATTTATTGTCTCCTCTGCAACGCAACAGAGATTGTCTCCTCTGCAACGGAACAGATCACACGCAGCGTCACTGCAAGGAGGCACTGCCACGCAACGAGGCGCACACAGTCGCCGAGCCAGTATGTGAAATCAAGAGCGCAAGCGTTTTGCTGAAGGAAGTCACTTTGAATGGAAAGTTCACTGTCGTTGGACTCATTGATACAGGCAGTTCTGGCTGTCTCCTGAGTGCCTCCGGAGCAGCGCGATGTGGCATAGAAACTGTTCCTGAGACAATTAACAGACCTGTATGGTTTTGGAAATAGCACTGTGCCTGCAGCAAAAAGCATTGGAAGGTGCAGGGCTGATTTAAGCATTGACGGTGTTTTGGCAAAGGACATACTCATTCTTGTAGTTCCAGATGAAGCTCAATCTGTTGATTTACTTGTCGGAAGGACATTCACAGAGTTGCCTTACATCGCGTATTCAAGAATTGGAGGTTCTCTGCGGTTTTGGCATTGTAGTGACTGTCCGTTCGCTCATCTGGAGCCGTATGAGGGTCCCCAAAGTCTGCAGCTGAGAGCCAAGGAGGAATGCGCACTTAAGAAGGACACCGTAAACTGGATTACATTGTCTACGGAGCAAAGGATCACAAGTTCCGTCGTGTACAGACACTGTGGCCAAAGTGTCCTGCTCGACATGACGCTTGGAGAAGTCACTGTTCCCATGCACCCAGTGGGTGACGGACAGGCTTTCATACAAAAGAGTCAACCGCTTGGGCGAGCGACACCTGTAGAGGTGCTACAGGTTTCTGCTCAAAGCTCCATTAGGGATGACACTGAGCAGGGAAGCGAAACGATGAAAGAGACGCCTGTGCCAACTGAACGACAACCGATACGGCGCTGTGACGTGAACGTTGGAACTTCTGTGACAGAGTCGCAGCATTCGGAACTGGTGAATGTTTTGAATGAATTCTGTGAGTGTTTTGCAATGACTCCGGCAGAATTGGGTTGCACGACAGTGCTGGAGATGGACATTGTAGAGGTTCCGGGTAGCACCCCTGTGGCATTACACCCACATCGGACAAACGCAGAAGGGGGAGAAACAATACGAAGAATTGTCAAGGAATGGAAGGACCTTGGCTTAGTGACAGAAACGAGTTCTGATTATGCTAGCCCTGTACACGTAGTAGATAAGAAGAATGGCGAAAAGCGCCTTGTTATTGACTACCGCAGGCTTAACGCGCAAACTGTGAAGGAGAAGTATGCCCTTCCAAACATAGATGATCACTTCGAAGTCCTCACAGGAGCGACGTATTACACAGTTCTGGATTTGGCTCAGGGCTACCTGCAAGTGCCCTTGACTAAAGAGGCCAAGAAGAAAACAGCGTTCATCACTCCAGACGAAACGGGTCAATTCGAACGAATGACTTTTGGCCTCACAGATGCACCTGCAGTTAGTTTTCCAACGGCTTATGAATAGAGTGCTCGGACCACTAACGGGTGAAATTGTGAGGTGCTATCTAGATGACATCCTCATACCGGCAAAAGATTGGTGTGAAATGGTCGCGCGATTGCGTCAAGTCCTGCAGGCATTCAGGGAGGCAGGTTTGACACTGAGGCTCAGCAAGTGCTCATTTGCAAATGACAGTGAGGACTTTCTGGGGTTCCGTCTGATAGGAGGACAGGTACAGCCACGCGAGGCCAAAACAAAGGCAATATCCGAGTTCCCAACCCCAGGGAATGTGCATGAGGTAAGGCGCTTCCTTTGATTGAGTGGATTCTTCAGGAAATTCATTCACAAGTACGCCTTGATCGCTGAACCGCTCACAAGACTTACCAAGAAGGAAGCAGTATTTGAATGGAAGTCAGACCAGGAGAGTAGTTTCCAAGATCTGAAGAGGAAACTTACGTCAAAGCCGGTGTTGCAACTTTTTGATCCTAAAGCAGAAACTGCACTTCATACTGACGCCAGTTCCAAGGGGCTAGCAGGAATGTTGCGGCAGAAAAGGGGTAACAATTGGCACCTTGTGTACTGCGTAAACAAGAAGACAACTGAAACAGAAAGCAGATACCATTCCACGAGATTGGAACTGATGGCCATTATGTGGTGTGTTGATCGACTGCGGTTCCTGCTCTTGGGTATTCATTTCATGGTGGTTAGACTGCCAAGCCCTCATCTATCTGAATGCACAGCGTACACAGAAACCACAGATTGCTCCCTGGTATGACCTCATGCAGGAATTTGATTTCACAGTAAGGCATCGACCGGGCACACAGATGGAGCATGTCGATTCGTTGAGTCGAGAACCAGTGGAGTGTCCGAATGATACCATGAATGATCTTTTAGAGAGACGCTTCGAGGTGTGCCTGACCTGTAGTCTGGAAGACCAGATAGTCGCTACTCAAAGAGGAGATGAAGAGTTACGGCAGCTTATAGGGATACTTCAACAGCCGGAATGGGACCGCTCGAGAGAAGACAAGAACAAAACTAAGGACTATGCGCTCAAGGATGGTCGGCTTATGCGAATCATCGAATCTGACGAGGAGATGGTAATGAAGTTTGTGCTACCAAAGTACATGAGGAAGGCGGTCGTGGTGCGATGTCATGATCTGCTTGGTCATTTTTCGGTGGACCGAACTGTGGCCAAAAACCAGGAGACTTTCTGGTTCCCTCGGATGCGCAACTACGTGCGAAAGCATATCTCACAGTGCTTTGAATGCATCTTCAACAAGGTCCCTTGTGGGAAGAAGGAAGGGCTCTTTAACCCCATTCCGCCTGGTAGGCGCCCCTTTGAAACAGTGCACCTGGACCACATGGGTCCATTCGTCCCAAGCAAGAAACGGAACCAACACCTTCTAGTAATCATCGATAATTTGACGAAGTTCGTGCGGCTCTTTCCTACTCGCGATACTTCGACAAAGCATGTACTGCGCGCGATCGAAGAGTTCATTCTTGAGAGAGGTATTCCTCAGACCATCATTACGGATCGAGGCAGTTGCTTCACTTCAAAAGCCTTCGAGGAGTTCTGTGCGACTCGGGCAGTGCGACACGTTCTGAACTCATCACGCCACCCTCAAGCTAACGGACAAGTCGAACGAGTGAATCGTACTATATTACCAGTCATCACCACAGCAATGAAAGACCCAGAGCACCGGGATTGGGATGCTAACCTCAAGTATGTTGAATGTAGCTTAAACAACGCTGTGAGTAAGAGCTCGGGAAAGACCCCTTATGAAATGCTTCATGGTTACAAACCCGTCTTTTATGGGCTATCTCTGCAAGATGAGAAAATGGACAGTGAAGACGCTTGAGAGACCAGAGTGAGCTCAGAGAAACTGCACGGCAGCACTTGGTAGAAGAACAAGCAAAAAGTAAGCGGGCATACGACACCCGGCATTATCCTGCAAGGATGTATGATGTGGGCGAAGTGGTATTTTCGAAGACAGCGCCCCAACACACGGGAAATCCAACTAAGACACAACCCAAGTACAGAGGCCCCTTGGTAATAACTGAAGTGTTGCCTGCCGACACGTACAGAGTGGCAGAGGTCAACAAGAACTCCGGAAAGAGGTACGCAACGACGGCGTACGTTTCGCAATTGAAGGCGTGGTCATCGACAACCAAAACGTCTCATCTAGACGACGACGAGGAGTCAGATGAATCCGAGCACCAACTTGACCAGGATCAGTACGACGAGCCTTTGGCAGTTAGACGCCCACACAGGCAACGAGTAGTACCTGCAAGACTACGCGACTGCATACCATAAGACAGCTAGCGTTCTTTGTGTGTGTGTGTGTGTGTGCGTTACTGCGATTACCTTAACGACGTTAAGATTTCAGGACGGCCGAGATGTTAGCTATTTCACGAGCTGCTTGCTAGCGCCCCCTACCTTATACACCGCGATCTGCGGCCGAGGCGCGTCTATTGTGTTGTGGGATTCTGGGACAGTGAGAGTGCGCGTTCGATAGTGCGACGACGAGGCTGTGCGAGTGTGAGCGCAAAAAGACCATGTTTGTGTTCGACGGACGCGATGTGCGAGTTTATGTGCGACCAACATGAGCCCCTGCGTTGCTCTCTGTGAGCACTCTTCCTTTTCTTTTTCACTTAATAAACCAAGTTTCATTCAATCAAACCACTGTGACCTGTGAGACGCGACTGTCTTCAACATTAGTTACGTGATCGAAGCCAGCCAATGAGGACGAACTACTGGCAAGAATGTTACTCTGCCTGCAGTATGTCTTCTCCCCATATTATATTAGCTAGACTGTTTCGGTCAGTGGTCTGCATATTTCATTTGACATGAATTTACTACCCAGTGAGTTAACATATTGAAAACCATCAATTGCAGGCCTATACACATGCACACTTCGGTATTTTATCATATTCTGGAAATGAAACACAATCCCAGCTTAGATTACCAACCTCAGCTTAACTTCGGCACGCAATCAAGTTGCTGCATGTGAGAAAAAGACACAATTGCACAGTTAATAGGGAATAGTCCGGTGCAAAAAATTATACGTAATAATGTCTTGATTATATATATACAGGGTGTTTCAGCGAACACTTTCAAAGTTTATTTAAGTTTGCCTGTGGTAGATAGCCCAATTCTAGTTAATGAACTGGTCTACTCGAAGAGGCGGACATTATTTGCACAACAAAATTGAAATGCATAATCGACTGATTAACAAAAATTCAATAATTGTGTTTTTAACTAATTACCTGACGGGCCATATTGCAATTTACAAATTGTAGCCGTGGAGTTCGCATGGCAGATCCACTTGAAATTAATTCTCAGGACGACACCAGTTTCGAAATATTAATTCCCAAACTTTGCGGAGAAATGCATTGGCGTTCCAGTTACTTTTGCGCTTCAATACATAAAACGACGTTTTGTTAAGAAACTAACTGGAACTCCACTGCATTTCTCCGCAAAGTTCGGGAATTAATATCTCGAAACTGGTGTCATCCCGAGAATTCATTCCAAGTGGATTCGCCTTGCGAATTCCATGGCTACAATTTGTAAATTGCAATAAGGGCGATCAGGTAATTAGTTTAAAGCTTAATTAGTGAATTTTTGTGAATTATTTGATTATGCATTTCATTTTATTGTGCAAGTAATGTCCGTCTCTGCGAATAGACCAGCTCATGAGCTAGAATTGTGCTATCTGCCACAGGCAATCTTTAAGAATTTTTGAAGGTGTTCGCTCAAACACGCTGTATATTATATATATATATATATATATATATATATATATATATAGAGAGAGAGAGAGAGAGAGAGAGAGAAACTTTAGTTCACAGAAAACAGTCTAGGGCCCCACTGGCCGCTGCTGCCTGCCTGCACTTGCTAATTCAGGACTTTTGTCCTGCCAAGTCAGAAGGCAAGTTGTGCCTCCCACTGCCCCATTGTTATGTTGTTAGTTGCTCTATGAGCGTGCTTAGTGTACTCCAAGGTTACATGTATTAGGGTTGGTATGCCACCGCACCAAGGGCACTTGGCCCTATAACGAGTGGGATACATGGCGGTTAGCATTTTTAGAAGGGGGTATACCCCGGTCTGTATTCTGTGCCAATCGGCGGCCGCTTCCCCGATAAGTTGTGGGTGAGACGGTGGGTATTTTCTGCGGCACCAGAGTAGGCAGTGGTTGAGCGATTTTGGGATTATCACGAGACTAGCCGCTGTCATATGCCCTTTGAGTAATATGTGACATGTCTCCCGGGAGTCTATGACAACGACCGAGTCCCTTTCCGAATGCTCCGCGTGAGTGAGGGCGATGGCCACTGCTAACATTTCGGCCCTGGCGGGGCGCCCGCCGTGTTTGACACGGTTATTTGCTGCTGGCATATCGCGCTCACGACTGCGAAAGCGTACATCCTTTGGTAGCGCTGCCCCGTCGCCTCTGCATATGCAGCTGCGTCCGTGTAGTACGTATTGTACCTAGTGTTATTACAGTACATCGATTAAATATGTCGTGCGCGTGCTTTCCGCCTTTCCTTGTACTCGGGATGCATGTTCTTGGGAATTGGAGCTGCTGTAATTTTGGATGTCACTGAAGGAGGGAGAGGTACGGCCTGTTCGGTGAGATAAATGTGGTAGGCTGGGACACTGAGTCGAGCCAATATTGCCCTACCTGTTTTTGTGAAGCTGAGGCGCTCCCTCTGTCGCATCAGAGTGGTCTGCCTCAGTTCGTCGAAAGTATTGTGTACTGCCAAAGCTAGCATGCGCTCCGTGGAATTATATTTAGGCGGGCCCTGAGCCGCCTTGAAAACTGTTTGAATTATTGTGTTGGCTTGCCTTTCCTCTTCCCTGTTCAGGATTTGGTATGGCAAGCCATATGTGATTCGACTAATCACTAAGGCCTGTACGAGCCTTAGGATATCGTTTTCTCGCATTCCCGCCTTTGCATTTCCGTGCTGTAGTTCATCCACAATTCTACAGTGTTTACGATGGACGGGCTGTGCACAGACGGTTCTTGCCGCGGTACCTGTACGATGCTGCGAAACCTGCGACAAGAAGGAGCGGTTGCCGAGTACGCCTGAAAGGTAAGTACGGCGCTTGCGCGAGTTCTTGTAGTCCGTGAAGTGTACATTGTTATACAGATCGCAAGATGACTAGTACAGCGACAAAAATTATAGATGTGCTTTCCGAATGTTCGTCGGTTTATTGAGTGCAGATATAGCTTACAGTTTCATAAAATGGCCCTGAAACGTGTTAATGTTGGCTGAAGCTTTATTGTTTATTTGTTTTCTTCGATGAAGCGTGCTAGCTCCGGGGATTGTTTCATCTGAATTGGCACAAAACTTTTTTCAGGAAAAGTTACCGCTTGTGTCCATAACTTCTCAGTGAGAAATATCGTATACGTATTTCTAGAAGTACGTGGATGTGTTGTCTTCACGGCTAACGACTGCTTGAGAAGGCACCCGATTGCTCTGTGTGACGCATTGGCAAATTTTAGCTTATATCCAAATGGTTCCATTTAGAGAATGTCAGACAGCTTGCATTTCTTGTGTTGGATGTCCTGTGTGTCTAGAGCTAGAAGCTCCAGCTCCAGAGACGAAGTGTCGTCTCTGGAGCTGGAAGGCCTGCTGCAGAGCCACCCCGGTGTGGCTGACGCCGCCGTAGTTGGGAGTTGCGAAGACGAGGTACGGTGACGCCCCGACTGCTTTCGTGGTTCTACGAGACCCCACAGCTGCCTCACCTGAGGTGGCGGCGAATATAAAGGAACACGTCGTATGTAAGCCACGTCAACCGTGTTTGACAACTTTCACATTTCATCAATTTTAGAAACACTATAGGATGAATAAATTCTGTTCAAGGCGAGGTATTCTACAAGCCGGCGGATCTCGGATACTGTGGCTTAACGAGACAGTAACAATTTAGTCGTCTTAAATCACTAAGTAAATTTCTTTTACGGATGACTCTGTAGAAATGTTGAAACATCTTACACGATGACGGTGAGTGCTTACGACATGCTCACCTGGCAGGAAAACAGACGCTAACGTAAATTTTGAAGAGTTTTGCCTAAAATTCTGGGCGGCAAGATATTGATGTTAAACAGAATATTGGTGCCAACATGTATAAATAAAAACAGAGCTACATATTTAATACATGCTGCACACGCCATTCCGGCTACACACATGTCTTGCTACTTCACACAGCGGTGAATATTATGTCATTGTTACGGGGAGGTAGACATGGAAAGTGTGTCGACAAGAGAACGCGAGGCCATGGCGCCTACTTCTTTGGCAGAAAATCCTATGTCGTCTTTGTAGGTGTAGACTGCCATACCTGACTTCCAGTGGCAAAAGCATAGTCGTAGTTCTTGCTATTGTGCGACCGACCGGTAAAGCCTCCGTAGGACAATACAATCAGAATATGAAGAGGTGTTCAGTGAAATTATGCTGAATGCCGATTGTGTTTCGCGGGAAGTCTGTAGATGGATACCTCGACACTAGGGCCATGGTGTCGGAATTTGGTGGACGTGCGTCCGAAATGAATGGCTTGAGTTCCTTAGCAGTAATATGCTGCGTAATGTAAATATTTGTGAACCTAAGCAGCAAACAATATTTCACCAACAAGTTTAGCAGGTGCATTGACAAAATTTCCAGTCTCCACTGGTGCCATAATGAGCACTCCAAAAAGTAAGTTTTGAAACACTGTGTCTAAAAACTGCATTTATTGTGGCCATTACAGCTGTAACTCTTGACATATTATCTTTCAAGTCACACCGCTCAAAGCGTAGCTCGCGGGCGGGCAGGTAAAACCGTTGAAGAATGAAAGGAGAGCTCAATAATGAGAAAAAGGGCTTCCTTTCCTCGTGAGCGTTACTATTGCACCTCGCCAGATCTAGAAATTGCGAAGACTATGTTAGTAAGCCGATGACGCCGCAAAAACAGCTGAAATTTCAAACAAAAGTCTGCGCACTGTTCTTCTCGAAGGAGCGATTAGAATGCCTATTGAATGATGTCACGCGCAAAGGCACTTCCACGTCACACGCACAGTGCCTGCAGTGGACATACTACCTGGCAGCAGCCAGGACCAGTCGGGAAGTTCGCGTGGAACGCAAAGTGCGAGGAGCCGATTTTGAGTCTACTATAGCATGGTGTACTGAGTAGGTATAGCAACTAAACGTAAACAAAAGCGCGAAAGCGGTGGTCGCGAGAAGGCGGTAATTGAGAAGCGAGGGCAGCATCAACCAGTATGCTGTGGAGATAAGCAAGATACATTTAGAGTTTTGGTGAAAAAAAAACAGCGAAGGGATTGATAAGACTTGATCCGTTACAGGCATATGTAGCAGAACAAGGTAGATAGAGACGTTTTGAGAAAGAGAAAAAAAAATCAAAAGATGCATACAAAAATGCTACAATGAAAAGCATCTATACCAAACCTGATTCAGCACACCGTTTGAAAGGGGATGCCAATAAATCATCGTTATCAGAAGGTGAGCCCCCAAAGGCAGGTCAGCGATGTCGCTTGCGGGCACTTGTCGAGGCAAAGAGAGAAAGCATAGCCGACGAAGGGTAGCCTGGATCCTCGCATGCCGCTTACATTGCTTCACTATCCGATAGGGCACAACATTCTCTAAATAATCTTAAGATGGAATGTAACCTGGATGGTCTTCGCCAGATTTTGGAGGACCCGCGCTGACACGAAGCATACACAGCACTACTCATATTGCGCTGGGTGTCTTCTTGTTTCTTTATGCTTCCTCTAAGTGCTGCTATTCGACAATCTGAACTTTGTTACACCAACCAGGCCATGTTTGCACCTTATTCAAGGCCTTTACTAACTTGAAAGCGACCATGTTTACCACCAATACTTCCGACAAAGCCTGCTAACAGTCATTCAAGGTATTGTGGAATGTTGGCCACGGGCCATTGTTGTAACAATGCACAGAGAACAAACCCTAGCACTCATTGTTTTTTTTTTGTGCTTCAGGTTGCGACTTCCTCTATTCTCTCCGTAATTATCCTGCGCATTTATTTTTCATTGCGTCTATCTATTCTACCTGCGCTTCAATGAAGTCTGCAAAGCTGTTTACGACGCCAGGTGTTCTCATTTGTTCCGTTTTTGAAATGATTTCTATGACGTTAGTGTCATCTTGTCATTTCCTTACTTTCAAGCAGGAGTTATTACACACGTCATGCTCTATCTTATGCGTTGATGGTTCCGTGCTGAAATTACAAGCCATGTTGTTTTATGGAGGCGTTTTATCCGACATCAAGACGAGCGTATTAGCTAACATACAGACATCTCACAATGCTAATAAGCTGCGGCTCATCAGAAACAGAACATGCAGATTTTCTATAACGCTCCTGATTGACATCAGCTTAAATTCTTATGTTCGCATGGCCTCACGTGCATTATTTGGTAACAACGGCACACTTTCCTAGCCATACTGCAGGGTGCGAATCAAGAAGGAACATGAATAAGCAAGAAGAACAGGGCAGAACATCCGCCAACGATTGTAGATGGTTACAGAATTTGAGGAGAAATCAAAATATCGACGCAAATGATGGCGAATGAAAATCGACGTAACAAACGTTCCGTGGAGATAATATTTAGGAAACTTCACGCAATAAAATTTTCATGGTGCCTAAACGGCTGCTGTTGTAGTGAGAACATGACTGTTACTATTTCAATATACTGTAAGGTTGCTCCAGATTTGGATGCAATGAACATATTTGAAGCTAAACATTTCGACAGAATTACCTGTCTGGTTGAAAAATTGATTAAGACTTAGAGATTGACTCCAACCACATAAGGAAATTTACTAGCCCGACGTTTCGGAACCAATTCGGCTCCTTATTCAGGGGGTATTCTTCGGAGGTGGCGGTGTGCCGCTTTTAAAAGGTCCGTCGTAACAAAGGAGAGGAAGGGGGAGAGATCGTAAGGTGCGGAGACACTTGGCAGGGCACCTGCTCTAGACAGACAAAATAGATGGTGGGGGTGGGGTGGGGTTTTCCTCAGGTACATGGATGATTGCTTCTGTATCGTGAAGGAGTCGCAAGTCGAAAACCTGCAGAGCCATTTAAATTCCATAGACCCGGATATACAGTTCACGTCGGAGCGCGAACAAAACGGATCGTTACCATTCCTAGATGTACAAGTTACACGAACCAACGGCAATCTAAAATTCTCAGTCTACCGAAAACCAACCCACACAGGCCGCTACCTACACTTCGCATCCAACCATCCGGCAAACCACAAGGCATCGGTGGTAAATTCTTTATTGAAAAGAGTCGAAACTCATTGCACATTGGAATCAGATCAAGAGAAAGAAAGGAGAACGGTTCTCAACGAACTCAAAAGGAACGGCTATACAACGGAATTCAATCGAAAAACAACCCGACAACAAAAAAGAAAAAACAAACTACGAGACCTCCAACCGTTAACTCTCCCTCGACCACAGAAACGAGTGTCCATCCCATACGTCAAACGTACCAGCGAAGCTCTCAGCCGAATATTGAAAAAAGAAGGCCTCAAAGTCGCGCATAAACCGATGAACACTTTGAATATCCTCATTCCTAAACCAAAAGACCGTCCACCAAACGAAAAAGCTCAAGGCGTCGTCTGTAAAATCAGCTGTGCCGACTGTCCGGCGTCGTACATCGGGGAAACCAAAAATCTAAAAGAAAGAATCAGACAACATGAAACGACGGCAGAACATTCAACCGAATACGCAGCGCCGTCGCCGAACATTCCGAAAACGCCGACCGCAAGATTTCTTTCCAAGAAACCCAAATCCTTCAAACAGAGACAAACTGGCGAAAAAGGCTACTACTCGAGTCTTGGAACATTCAGAACACGGCGGGTAATATAAACCGCGTGAAGGGCATTCTTCCTTCTTTGTATGTTCATGGCTTTGCAGAAGCGACGAAGGGACGAAAGGACCCCCCCGCTCTAGGTCAGCAACACCAAAACAACTCGCCCCCCCCCCCCCCCCTGTCTCTCGTCAACGCATTCCCGCGACTAAAGGGCGCCCAGCATCGGTCAACCCAGCCGACCAGCGACGCCGAAGCCCCCCCACCCCACCCCCACCACATATTTTGTCTGTCTAGAGCAGGTGCCCTGCCAAGTGTCTCCGCACCTTACGCTCTCTCCCCCTTCCTCTCCTTTGTTACGACGGACCTTTTCAAAGCGGCACACCGCCACCTCCGAAGGGGTATTCAGGGGGTATTCCCCTGAAGAAGGAGCCGAATTGGTTCCGAAACGTCGGGCTAGTAAATTTCCTTATGTGGTTGGAGTCCATCTCTAAGTCGTAATGAACATATTTCCAATTATTGAAGGGCATCCCAAGGTCGGTATTTAGGACGCGCGCTGGACACCTGCAGAAATATAAAACATTGGCCAATATAGGCCATTCGTTCGACCAATCGTCAAGTGTACATCGGGGGCGTGCGGCCCATGTACTGAAAAAAAATATATATCCCCATCCTGGAAAGTATCCCCGAAGTTGGGGTCACATTCCTGCTGTATTCCTACAACTGGTCCACGACAGCTTCAACGTTGACACTGAAGGATAATTTTGATTATTTGCAGTCTGGTCGCCCAAATGAACGGCAAAATTATCTTCAGGTTATTTAATATGATACATTTTCTCTAGAAAGTGGCAACAGGGTGTTCCAGTTATTTCGTGCTGCAATGCATAAAACGGCGTTTCCCTCAAAAAGTTAACTCGAACGCCCATGCATTTCATCGTACACTTTGAAAATTAATATCTCTAAACTGGCTCCGTCCTGAGAATTCGTTCCAAGTGGTTATGCCTTGCGAACTCAGCTGCTATAATTGTTAGATTGAAAGATGTGCTGTAAAATATTTAAATAAAAAGGTAATTAGCGTAATTATGTTATTTATTCAATTAAGCGTTTTCATTTCTCGTGGAAGTAATGGCCTCATCATCTAGAAGTTTAGATCAAGGATTATTGTTGTAGTGCTATCTGCCACAGGCAATTTTTAAATATTTGGCGCTGCTAAAATCAA
Organism: Dermacentor silvarum; assembly: GCF_013339745.2. NCBI lineage: Eukaryota > Metazoa > Arthropoda > Arachnida > Ixodida > Ixodidae > Dermacentor > Dermacentor silvarum. The sequence continues at coordinate 126,968,318 of NC_051160.1, forward strand.
ACACTATATACAGTAGTGAAGAAAAATATATATCTTTCATTTGGGCCCTGCGAGCTAAACTACGCAGAAGGTCGGTGCTGCGTCATGCCAGACTGCTCACGTAGGACAATAGTCTGAGCAAAGTGAAAACGCGAGCTTGATGGCGTCGTCAATACACCAAAACGTTTTTCATCTTTGTGGTGGAGCCAAACGGACCGAGAAGTATATGAGTTTGGTTCGACTCGACTTCATTTCCGCATTGTTCAGCGCAACGAAGCACCAGATATAGTGCAAATTAAGCTGACCCGAGCGGAAGGCGATGTTCGTAAGCCCGGAAGAGACATCCAACACCGACACGCTATGGCCATCATTCTGTCGTCGTCATTTCATCGCCTTCATGCAATTTTGATCATTCCTTCGTGTTGATGCCATCACCATCCTTCCACCGTCTTCTCTCCCTCGTTGTCACTGCGTTTCCATGTCGTCCTCTCGCCACCATCGTCGAATTGTCGTCGTCATACCGTCATTGTCAAACCGTCTGCATGACACCGCCATAATCATGTCAATGTCGTCATGTGCCATCGCTCGCATCGCATTGTCGTCACACAGTGGTCGTCATGCATTCGGGGGTCATACTGCCGTCGTAAAGCTGATGTGGTCATTACATCTTCGTCGTTCAATTGTCGTCCTCCCATTGACTTTATAAAGCCATTGTTGTCATCGCGTCAACAGCCGTCATGGCCGTACGATTGTCGTCATTTTGCCGTAGTGATCACAGTGTCGTCATTCCATGCTTGTCAATGCATTGTCCGTCGCGGAAATGCCATTTCGTCATTCCCTTGTCGTCATCTTGTTCTAAAATTAGATTCTATTACGATCACGCCCTCGTCGTCATTCCGCCAACGTCTCGTGTGGCATGAATGCTATGGTCACCACGCCTTTGTCTTCATGCTGTCGTCCTTATTTTATCGTCGTCATTGCTTCGCCGTCATACAGTCTTAGTCACGCCGGCATGATCGTGCCATCTTCGTTATAATGCGATAGCGTTATATGTCCTACGAGGCAGAAAAGCCAGCGTTGTAGGCCACGAGTGGTCCCAAAAATTATCGCATCATGTGATGTCATCAGCGTATTGCATCACGTCAGTAGTAACACAGAAGATAGCAAATGGGATATCAACTGTAATTAGTAGTAATTGTACGTGAATAAAATAAATTAAACTGAAGTATGTCAATTACATTGACGTAAAAGGAATTTAACTTAAAACAAGTTAGTGTACCGTGATTTAAGGTGGAGTAAAGTGAACTACACTGAAGTAAATTTTAAGAAGGTGAATTAAAGTGGATTAAGGTGGATGAAATTGGATTAGGATAGTATAAAGTGGATTAAGGTGGGTACAAATTATGACAAGGTGGTTAGAGTGGATTCAGGTGGAATAAGGTTGGCAAAATGGAGCAAGGTGAACCAAAATGAATTAAGGTGCCATAAAATGGATTCAGGTGGATCAAGGATGTGACCAATTATAGCAAGGTGGCTTAAGGTGGATTAAGGCAGAGCTATAAGGATACGTGACAGTTAATGAAGTCACGTATGATGGCCACGTGATAATTGGAATTGACATTCATTGCGAGATGGTCACGACGTCACTTCACGTGTCACCACGTGACACGTCATAATGCTTTCGCATTCAAATCACGTAAGGGTACCCAAGTGATGTTCATTTTCCTTCGTCGTCATGCGTGGGCCATGCATGATCGAGCGCTACATTTATTAAATTCGAAGCATTTTTTGGCGAAAATTTGCCACTTTGACACTGTCTATCTATCTATCTATCTATCTATCTATCTATCTATCTATCTATCTATCTATCTATACATCTATCTATCTATCTAGCCGCCTACGTCTTGGTGCTCTCATGGTCGTATCGTTAACTTCTTACCGAAATTGGCATAGTATGAGAGGAGTGTATGACTAACATAAATGATAGGTTATGACTTATGACAAGAATATCATGACATGTGTGTCATGTAGGTCATGAAACAGCCACCTAAAATGTCAATGACCCAGCGAAAAAGACATCAACACTCAAAAACCAGTCAAAAGACGTGGGTACTAAGGGAAGGAAACACTAAATGATGATGGTAGAAGTCATGGTTATGAGCATGACTCAGCAAAAATGACAATGACTCAGCAATAAAGAATAATACTCAAAAACCACCGAGATGAGTTGTGACGTGCTTACTAAGTGAAGGAAACACTAAAGGATGAAGGTAAAAGTTATAGTCATGATCATCACCCGACAAAAATGACAATGACTGAGGGAAAAAACTTTACACTCAAAAACCACCGAAATGCGTTCTGACGTGGTTACTGAGTACCGGAAACGCTTAAGGATGATGGTAGAAGTCACAGTCATGAGCATGACTCAGCACAAATGACTGACACAGCGAAGGAACATTATCACCCAAAAACCAATGTAATGGGTTCGGATGTGGTACTAAGGGAAGGAAAAGGCTAAAGATTGATGTCATAATCATGAGCATGACTAAGGCTTTCGCCCTAAGGTCTCTTAGGCCTAGCTAAAGGGTCTCCTCAGGACTCATGGCATGAATGTCATAACATGCGCGTCTTGTTGCTCATGAAACAGCCGCCTAAGTATTGGTGCTCTCATGGTAGTTTCGTTTACTTGGTAGGCTCCCCGCACACTGCTTCGCATAACTTCAATTTCCAGAGGGCGTGGGATCTGCCGGCTTTTTTGAGCGAGGAGGTTCCCACTTCGCAGACCGATTTAGTTGTGTAATGTATACTTGTAAATGGGTGCTAAAACAGCATTCTTGGCAAACAGCAAGTAAGGCTATCCCCATTTACACAGTGTGTGAGATCCGCAACCATTTTATTCAGTTTTCGTAATGCTATACCGCATTTTTTAACATTTCAAATTTGTTCGGCAACTTTAACTTTACTTGTGGTTGCGTGCTCACGACTCCACTTCCCTGACTCATCCCTGCGTCGTGTTTCTAGCCAGCTACCGGCTAGGAAACCAGAGTTTTTACGCTCGGAAAATGGCTCATGGTGACTGCTACCGGCTAAATAAGAGGCGCGACTTTTCTTGCCGCTCTGCCACTCACGGGCTCATTACTGAGAAAAGAGAGGTGAGGCTCACACGGCACAACAGGCGAGCGCGTTTCTATGTAGCAATATGTTCAGAGCAGAACTTAGAAAAGCGTAGTCAAAATATGTAGGGGCACTGTAGGTGTAAAGCATGCCCCGCGAGTCCGTCCACGCGGTAGGCCAACCGTTTTGCACTGCCACGTGTATTTTTGCCTTCAGGCCAGCGTGAGTTCGTTCCTTGAATAACATCACCAGTCTGTTACTTTTAGCCACATCGCCCATTACATTCACCGATTTGTGGACTGCGGTGATCTGCGTCACTATGTCATAGCAAAATATTAAATTGGGGAGCACCGACCTAATTATGACAAAAAAATTCAACTTGAGTTTTCACATCCAGAAACTGCCGAGTGGATTCTGAGGGACGCCATAGTGCATGGCTCAGGAATAATTTTCACCACCAAGTGTTTTTCACCGGACACCCAAAGCAAGATACGCAATCGCTTTGTACCCCTCCACCATCGGAATGTGGCCGCCGCGGCCGGTACGAGAACCCGAGGACTCATGCTCAGCGGCTCAACGCCATAGACGCGGGGTCATCGCAGTGGGTGACGATAAAAACAAAGTTGCACATGGGTGGCAGAGTTGTAGAGCTTCACAAAATAGCTGGAAGAGCGGTGTGTCTGCATCTCCTGTTGCATGCAATTTCTAATAAAGGAGGAAAGCTCAGTGGCACCCAATAAGCCTGCCCCAGAAAAATTGTTATTGTTAAGCGATGCTAAATTAGATCCAGCCGCCTGTAAACAATGAATTGCTTGTGATGCATGGAACATTTGTGAAATAAGCACATGTAAGCGTCCAAAATATAAATATATAAAACCTTGCAGCAGATGATTGCACCCTGTAATAACTGTCAGGCGTCATCGTTGTGGTTGTGCAAACACATTCTTTTGATGTCTTTTTTGTCATCATCTTTCAGACTGTTTCCTCTTCTCCCTTTGCAAAGAAATCAACGGCACAGTTACTGAGTTAGCCGTTGGTCTAATATTTTCTTTATATTTCTTTATTGCAGCCAACAGGACGCTTACATTAAAGACCCACCCACAGGAAAGATTGATCGCGAACGAGCGTTCTGTAAAGAACCCAAAATAATTACTTTTAATTTTGCTCCTTGGTCAGTGACGCAGTATTTCAATCATACTTTGACCTACCCAGACGATTGTTCCATTACGTTATTGTTGAAACGACAGGGTAACGACTTAACGTTTCCTCCCATACCCCAACTTCTACTAGTGCTTTCTACATTTTCTCAACTGCTAGAAACTGTAACAAATTGCAGTGATGTTTATCAAACTCGCATGGGAGCCTCTTTGAAGCGCCTGCCTCTTTGAACGTAGTCGCACATCAGGCGCTAGTCTTTCGCTCTTGGAATGTTAGCTGCTGCGTCCTAGCCATGGCGAATATGTAAAAGCGGTGGCATTACGTCAGGTTTACTCTTAATTCCTGCGCTCCTGCACCGCCGTGACCTCTGATGCACTACATCAGTCAGCTCCAAACCTTCCCAAAATATTTTCTGTAGAAGGGTTACAGTCACATGGCGTTTTTGACCGACTACCCGTTCACTGTACTTCATTGTTTTCTTAAATTTATAGGCACTGGGAACTCTCAGATCTATACTTGCAATCTTTTCCATCCTTACCAACTCGTCATAATTTCGAGATTTCTAGAGCCATCTTTTATGTCTGTCTTATATGTATCGACACAATATTTACTGAAAACTGCTGTAGTGTCCCCCTCCCCTCATAGTTTGTTGATGAGACAACAGTCTGTCTGAACGCTGCGCATCTCTCACAACATCGAACTTGTAATGCTCCGCCAAGCCTGCCAGAAGAGCCTAGAATAAAACTTTAATCGTTGATGCTCTAAAACAGGGAGCGAGCGAGAAAGGCAAGAATAAAACGGATGGAAACTAATAACCTTTGCGCTGTGACAGAAATCACCAAGTTGTGTACAATTTTGTAAGTCGCAGTAATTCTGGTAGCATTATCTAGAAATACACGCGGCCGTTCCGCGCACAAATTATTTCGGCGAGCGGTTTCAATGTTATGCATTGATGTTTTGCAAACAGTTATACTTCTTGAAGAACCCCCATATTTTGTGCCTTTTGGAGATCTCTGTTTGTGTCGTTGTGCTACACAGAGGCACTTTTGCTACTTTCCTACTGGAATCACCCAAAATGGTAACGTGAAATGCAAGTGATAAACATGTGGCACAAATTGTAAACGCAGCTTCATGCAACTTGCCGCACCATCAATCATATTTTCATTCTTTACTATTAGTGCTTAGAAAAAGGGCAGCATTTATATTTTCCCTTCGCTAACCAGGCATTCACGCTATGACCTGCCCTAAGGTTCAAACGTTATGCAATGATATACAATGGTAGAAATTTTGACCTGTCCGACTTATTTTTATTCACTTTTGCAGGCAAAATTGAACCGTTTAAGCATCTCTACGGTGGGCTTGTGTTTATGGACAGTTTGCCCAGGAACGCCAACGGCAAAGTCATTAAGCGCCAACTGAAGCTCTTATATGACAGTTCGAAGGTGTACTAAAGCCACTGAGTGTCATCAGCTGCTAGAGGAAGAAAAAATAAAAAAATGCAAATGTAATTTTCAACCTGTACGCTGTACGTTTTATAAGACGTCAAACATGCAAGTCAAACACATGGACACGCGTTTCCTAAAGTTGTGTTTATTTGGAATACACGATCTCGTTTATGATTGCTGCTGCTTGGTAAAATCTGTGTGGCCCACAAAGGATGATACAAACGATGAAAAAAGTAAATTCTTTTCTGTGCTTTTTCTTGGACATAAAAAGCGAATAAAACAAACAAAGGGTCAAAATTCGCCTAATATAATGAAGCACATCGACGCGAACCATGTGAAAGATGGGTTGGTTGTACTTTATGAGTGGAGCATTCATGCCACACATATTTCACGCGCATCTGTAACGTTTACCATTGCCAGATGGTTGGCTTCGTTTACATCCGTGAAGAAAAACACACGGAACAGAAGATTACCTTAAAACCAAAATGTATTTAATAATTCAGACGCCCAAACTAAGGTTGACCCGTGCACTATAAAATCAGCAGTACCACATTTGGATTCCAACCATCAATTTCCAGTAGATGTATGTATATGCAGAGAACAAAGCCAGTTCATTGCGGGAGCTCTGGTTTGAATACTTGTGCTCATTTGAGTACCTACCCTTGATTTTTTCATAAGAGAGGCAAACTATATATGCGTCACATAACGCGGTACTTAGGAGACCATCTTTTTTTTTGTTCATATGAAGAACTTCATAGCGAATAGTCATGTTATTCTATTTAACCACGCAGGTCCAGAAAACGCGCGATCAATACCGACGTTAGGCGCTCTATCCTGTAACTCCATGAATTAAAGTTACAGAAGAACTATTGTCACGATGGCCGTCGACGAAGTAGACATAGCATTCAAGCAATATAGCGATACATCGTAGCCCTGAAGTCTCGTTTACTTAAAATCTGCAGTGGTCATTTTGACGCATTCGTTGCTTCGGCCATATGCGATATACAGGGTCTTTGGTATCGGCCCACTCTGCTATGGCACTCGCTTGCCATGAGCATGACGGCATGAAACCGACTGTACTCGATGACACAGTGACGATGATGTATTGTCGAATAAGGAATGGTGTAAATGAAACGACAAAGGGGGTATGAGGATGACGACATGTCGAGAATGAGATGACGATTCTGAAATATGACAATGGTATAGCGACGAAATCGTGACGACGAGGCATGAGGACAATAATGAAGACAGAGCTCGCAGGGACTGACATAACACCGCACTGAGCGGGCTAGGCCAGGCCAATAGAAGCGACGGCGCACGCGGTCATGCGTGCAAGTAACACCAAGGTGGTCAGCGGTTGGGGCGTCGTGAAGCTCAGGAAGAACTGGAGCGCAGGTCTGGTGGTATAACTAGGAGAAGGTCAGGACCGTGAGGGTACAGGTTATTCCGATATAAGGTACCATCCTGCAGGGTCAACATGTGCACAGGTGCATCGCAGGGAGAGGATTCCAGGTGCTCGATTATTTCTATAAGTAGGCATCCTGACGCTGTTCGCCGGCGATGTTAGGCAACATGCAACCCTCCCTTAAAAAACTGTTGTTGTCTATCGCCACAGGAATAAGATAACGAGGAAATTTGTCGAAGCAGCAGAGATAGCTAGAGCAGGTGACGATTGTGTTAGCACACCGTCTATTCTTCTATCTAAGAAAGAGCTTGAATTATTGGTATAGTAGCCACATAACTGCTTTCCCTTTTCTTCTTTCCCTTCAGTGTGTCTGTTGCAGTGCTTTCCCTGTGAGTATATACATATGCTTACGAGCTGCAAATAATCAATTGTTGAAAGTTAGCGCTCGTCCTGTGTTCTTCTTCGTCATTGTGTCGTTCTAGTGCTATGTATGTCAGCTTACAATTGAACTACCGACACGCCCAAACTTCTTCCCTGCTAAAGTACTATCGAGGTCAGAAGTGCCTAGGAAGCGCCAGTGTCAAATTTTATTGTTGCACTATCTGCCGGGATCAGCCTCGCTTTTTCCTGTTTTTCCTGTGGTCTTCAACGCAGATGATAAGTGTGGCTGAACCCAGCTGATGGATCAGCGATGCAATTCGGTTGATGCTTGCGCGTCCTTGGCACTCTTGTCTCCGATAGTACATATCCTTTAAAGCAAATGTCGTGAAGGCAGCTAAAAGCGTCAGGTTGCTATTGAGAAAATTGTCTGGCCAACACAGTGACATAGCTGAAAACGTAAAACACTTTTCACTCTGCGGTATAAATGAATTAAGTATAATATATACAAATAGGTGCAGAAATACAGGTGTGAAGTTCTTTAGAACACAGAAAATTTTATTTCGTTCAACCACTCGCCTTGCACTCTTTCTTGCTGAAAGTTGTTCTTGAACACACATGCGTTGCAGGGATAAACTTGCTGCTGTTAGGAGAAACAAACAGCATTGGTAAATTTCCATCCCAAGAAAGCAACAAAAGAGGATAATCACAGAGCACAACAAAGCGATAACTTCATGAAAAACATGAACATGAATCAGCATAGTTGGAAAAAGGGATGTTGTTGTATCTGACATTGAGACAAAGGTACTTGTCATCAGGGAAGCAATTGTTTACCTTGGCAGCATTTTTGTGTATGCAGAGCTTCCTCCCCTCAACCCTCATTGGGGGAGATACTGGTGCACGTAGTAGGTAAAGAGAAGCTGAAGTGTTAGAATAAAATTGGGAAGGAAGTGTTTAGAAGTGATTGCGATGGAGCGGGTAGGGGCACTGCTGTCAGTTCTTACAAGGAGTAGGGGTGACCAGAACAGAAAAGGATCTGCACATGCAAGCAAGCATTCATACTGGTAGACATAGTGTACCCAAAAATCAACAAGGGAATTAAAATAAACTGTTTAGACATTTGGAAAACAAGCAATGAAGAATTAAGTATAAACTTTGTATTAACATGTGCTTTGTTAACATTAGTGGAAATGAAAAATGAAGGCAGATTATGAATACACATTTCTGAAAAGATGAAAAAAAAGGTATTGACCTAATAAAATAAATAAGGAGATCAAAATTGAACTGGGTGTGACCAAAAAATAACAAAGAACAGGCTGTGAAAAATCGGGGCAGCATGATGACCAGGCGCAATAGATAAACAGACAGCTGGGCTAGTTGAAAAATCAACATTTCATGCATTTCCAGTGCTTTAAAAATAGGCGAAAATAAGAGAAGACGAAAGACGCAATGAAAGGAAACACTGCTTTTCAACTGGTCGTAGTGCATGCAAAGGTGCGGGCATATAGTATATACATTCAATGTTTATGCACCAACAGACGGCAGAACATGAATTGTAGCGTATGCTTGAAGCCACTTATCAAAGATGCATGGTAGACAGGTTCTGACGCACGTAATCGCGTTCTTTCATTCAATGAGCAATAAAAGCTGTACTGACAGATTTATCGTCTTCCGTTTTAAATACAAAAACCTTAAAAAATGAGACGGCACATTTTAATCCTTGCACCTGCCCAGAAAACGTGAGCTCTTAAATATTGGTGTGCAGTGGCATCGTTTAAAAAGGTCCGCTAAGTTACCGGATCCCGCAGGTGCCGGGACTTCCAAATGGTGCTCTCTCAATCTGTCAACGCAACAACCGGGCAGGCCGATGTAGCATTTGCCAAATAACAGGGCGATATAGTGAAAGACCGCCGTACTACGCACAACGAAAGGGGTAGCGTGCTTCTTCATGCATGCTTGAACTTTGTGCCCACGGTCATTCACTGCTCGGCACATGCGAGCCAGGTTTTTTGGTGCTGAAAACAGCACATGGACACCACACTTGGTGGCTGTGCTTTTCAAGCGGTGCGACAGGTGGTGCACATAAGGCACAACAACTGGTCGTTTATCCGACTGAGTCCGGATGCCTTTAGCTTCCGATCCTCTGCCCTTGACCTCTTTGCGGAAGCCTTCTAGCAGATAGACAATTATCAGTTGGGGGAAACCTGCCCTGCTAAGACGTTTGGCCTTGCTCTTGCAAGCTCATTGCCACCGGTGTTCGCACTAACTTCTTGAGGGCTGAGCACAAGCAGTTGGCAGCTATGACACGCTTAGTCACTTTTCAGTGAGCGGATCTCCAAATTAAGGTTAGTTTTTTGATCTTGGTTGATACTTCCAAGAAACATGTTCTCCGAGGGAAAGACAGGTCAAGGGATTGCAAGCAGTCGTCAACAGGCATCTCATGAGTAAAACTGAGTCCATGTGCAGATCGCTCATGTACCTCAAGAACACTGTTGTGAATGGTCTGAATGCCCTCAAGGGCCCCTGATTTAACAACCATGTAGTTGTTGACATATATAAATTCGCACCATATTTCACTGATCCCACAGGGCTCAAGGATGTTGTCAGTAGATAAATCAGTGGAGTTCATCAAAGATACATACATGCCAAGTTCGGGGAAACTAAATCCGGGAGATCTTCCGCCGAGGGGGGGGGGGGTTGAGTCGGTGAAACGACACCCTCCCCCCTTCCCCCAAATGTCGATATTTTCAAGTAGTCCCAGGCGAACTTCATTACAGGTTTATTTGCACATTTACAAATGACCAAAGAACATCAAGGTCTCACTTTTGCAATGATTTTGTTGTTGCTAATTTTGCCTTCCAAATCATTTAACATTTAATAAAATTCTCGGGTCTTACGTCCCACAACCGCCATCTGATTATTAGGCACGCCGTAGTGGGGAACACCGGCTTCATTTCGACCACCTGGGGTTCTTTACCGTGCACCCAATGGACGGCACACGGGCGTTTTTGCAGTTCGCCCCCAATTAAATGCAGCCGCCACCGCCGAGGTTTGATCCTGCGAACTCGTGCTTAGCAGCGCAATGCCAAAGCCACAAAGTAACCACGGCGGGTGTTGAGAAATTCTTATAATTGATTGTAAGAAATTCCATTTCTTTCACAACTCGCGAGGTTGATGTTTCCCAGCGTCTTGGACGAGCGGCACTGCGTCCTCGTATTTTTCACCATTTTAAGTTGCCGCTCGCACTCTGCATTGCTCTCTGGTATCAACAAATTACCCAGCGTCACTTCGGTGAGCACTACTTTCAAAATACTTGAAGATACTTTTTGCGCTAGCGCTCCTTGCTTTTAAACCCATGACTTACCTAGGCCTACGCAATGCCAGAGTGGCTGACGCCGAGGAGAACGAGGGAGAGTCCAGTGTTGCTAGTTGCGTAAGGCGGCGTTCGCTGGCTAGCTTAATGAGACTAGGACCACTAGGGCACTCAACAGCCCCGTCAGCGTAAGGAGAGGCTCTGCGGTTAACGAAATAGCGCACGTGTAGGTTATCCCTACTACTTTCTTAACGATGTTTTGCGGGATGAACTTTCAGGTGGATTATTTATTTTATTTTTATTTATTTACATCATACTACAAGCCCTGTGGCCTGCAGTATGATGCAAATGATGGATGTGATGATGTATTAGATTGCGTTAGATTTTTTGCCAATGTGGCCTGACAAAGCGCTGGACGCGGGAACGGGATACAACAGCAGTTTCCGGGAGATTTTCCTGAAGAACGGGAAAAAATGGTCCAAATCCAGGAGTCTCCCGGGTATTCCGGGAGACTTGGCGGGTATGAAAGATATGGGTTCAGATTCTTCGGCAAAAGTTCTCACAGCTGAGTGAATCAGGTTTTGGAACAGAATAAAATCAGTCAACGAGATCAATTCGAAATCGGATACGGTTTTTGTGGCAGACCCTTTATGCTAAACGCTAATTATGTCAGTAATTTATTTGCGAGCGACATTACAGAGCCGCTACCCGACTGGCAATGAGGTCGCAAGAGCAAGCCAAATGTCTTAGCAGGGCGGGTTTTCCACAAAAAGGTCATCACCTATGTGCTAGAAGGCCTCCTCAAAAAAGTTTAGTCCAGAGGATAAAAAGCAAATGGGCACCTGGAATCGGCCAGATAAATCACCGATTGTTGTGCCTTATGTGCACCACCTGTCACTCCGGTTGAAAAGCAGAGCCGCCAAGTGTGGTGTCCCTGTGCTGTTTTCAGCGCCGGAAAAGCTGGTTCACATCTGCCGAGCAGTGAACCAAGGGCACAAAGGTCCAGCATACAGGAAGCATGCTACCCCTTTCGTGGCGTGTAGTACTTGGATCGTGTATGCATCCCCTGTCATGTGGCAAATGCTACATTGGCTAGAGTGGTCGTTGCGTTAACGAGAGATTGACAGAGCACCTTGTGCACTGGTGGGATCCAATGACTTAGTGGACCATCGATGCGATGCGACGGAACACCAATATTTACCAGCACACATCTGGCCAGGTACAAGCACAAAAAGTTCTGTCTGATTCTTAACGCTTTTTCGGGTTTTGAAAAAGAAAACGATCAATGTGTCAGTCTAGTTGCTATTGCTCTGTCAATGAAAGAATGATATTAAGTGCATCAGAACCTGTCTACCCTGCAACTTTGATAAATGGCTTCAAGCATGCAATACAATTCACGTACCGCAATGTTTGGTGCATGAGCAGTGAATATATATATATATATATATATATATATATATATATATATACTATACCAGCACTTTTTCATGTACTACCATTAGCTGACGACCAGCTTCTACCTGTTGTGTCTTTCCTCTTTTCTTATTTTTTCCTATATTTTAAAGCACTAGAAATGCATGAAACCAGCTGCAACGTTGCGAAAAGTTGAGCAATCTTTAAATTCGTGCCACTGTTGACAAATTTAAGGTTCTGTTTTCCTGTTGAATCTCTGTCTTACTTCAACAAGAAAATGGCTCAATTTTCCCACAACTATAAGTTCAGATGCTATTCAATGCTTCAATTTTATTTTTATGGAAGAAAGTGCTATGGACAGTTCTCATGGGTGAGCATTCATTCAGCAGTACCATCTACAGGTGTAAGCTTAAAATTTAATGCTCTCAATGGACCTTAGTTCCTGGCAAGCGATTAGGAGTATTTTTTCAACACAGTTGCGTTCACATATATAGAATGGCAGGAGAGCTAGCAAACTACATCATATTTGTTGCAACAATCAAAAGTGAAATTTGGCAGCAATGTTTGGAACAAACAAACAGCATTCTACAATACATTTTTCAAGTTATTCAAAAGCTGCTAAAATTAATTGATATACTGCCCCTTCCTACTCACAATTACACACCACATGGATGCTCACGGTGTCATTCACACTATTTAACACTAGACCAGGAGAGTGAGGAGAATAAGGAGGAGAGTGAGGAGACAACACTAGAGTGAGGAGAATAAGGCGATCAGAGGGTTTGATTCTTTTTGTTAGAACATGAAATATGCATTGCATTAATGTTGCACTTCAATTCCAGAAGGAACAGTTTGTGAGATGGTGACCGACGCAAAAGAAAAGTCATTACATTCTGTGCAGCCGAACATTGCCTGACGAAGTGGCATGCACGCAAATGCACTCTTTCATGTAAAATGACATCCTGCAGTGAAACTTTGTGCAGACATGCCAACCTTATTATTTAAAAAAATCAGCATAGCGCAAGGCAAAAAGTGTTAAGTTTGTTGAAAAATACTAAAACCATGTGATTATTCAATATGTTTACTGTTCTTTAATGGTTCTCTTTGTTCTCTACGAGTGCTGTAAACAGGCACCATGCATTTACAGTCGTTGCAACAATGACCTGTGCCACAGACAAGGAGAAATGCTCATGGAGTTTATGCAGGAGTGTACCTCACATTGACACCCCGTTTCACATTCCAATCTAGTGGAGGATGCATACTCCAGAGTAGAAGAAACTAGTGTATCCTAATGACTGCTGTTGCCGACACCTGTGCACTAGTAGGTACATAAAATATGGCAGATGCAATTATATTTCCACAAGCTGTAGTTAGTGTAAGCTGTCACCAGTGTGCCGGTACACAGATGTAATACATTAAAAGCAAGTTAAAACCGTCTAATGAACTTATACAACAGATTCGGAGTTCAGTATCCTGCATATAAGCTGACTAAAGGGGTAAAATGCGCAATAAATGGAACATACATAATTCCCGTTGCGACCCCTTTGCAGGTATTTAGTAGTCTGAATTATCAGGTTTGCCAGATTAAGACGAGAACACAGATTTCATTCCACTGCAAGACTGCATCACCCCAATAATTCTTGTAATTGTGCTATAATTGAATTAGTTGAGTTGGTATGTGTATGTTCGTTAGCAATATCGCTTGACATTCTTTTTAGATTACCTGTTTTCCCAATTTAGGCAAATTCATGTTCGCAAGTAATCTGGCAGATGATGCCAACAACTTGCTCAGCAGGAGTACTTTTTTAACATTCACAAGATCCGAGGCTCTTGAACACATATCTAAGAAAGGGTGTGGTGCATGCCACCCTCTGATCTCATCAGGAAGTTTACGGAAATCATCTACATAGCTTCTTGTGATAAATGTAAATTTGCTTTAACGAGAGAATCAGGGAAGTAAACAGGTGGATTACGCAGCATAAGAAGGATGTCAGGAAGAAGCAGGCTTCAAGAAGAGCTGTCGCTAAGCACGCGCCGATCATCAAACACAATAAATATTGGGATTAATTAAAATTCTGGTGGTGGAATGAAATCTGTCTTCTAATCTATTTCTAAACTCTTTGATTAGTCAGTCTACTACCACTATCTTCACCAGGAATGTCCATAATCATTATCCTATCTACGCCAAATCATACCGACCGATATTCAAGACTTCATAACCAGCTTTTTTTACAGCCGATTTGTTGTGGGAAAGAGTTGTCTGTATGAAGACCATACCATCTATTTATTTCCCGTTTTTTGTCAATGATAACTGGAGAATTTGACACCCAAACTGCATTGAGCTCGAGCAAGTTCTATGATTGAAATTGGTGGTTACCTTTCCCTTTGCCTTCTTTGACCCACCTGGGTATCAGAATAGGCAGAGAAACTGCAGGAGAACGGTGGAGGAACCGAGTTAGACTTGTGTTCCAGAGAACCTTTTCATGCTACCTGTAGGAACAACTGCTTGTTGCATGGGGAGACTCAAGCTGTCATGAGTTCGCTTTCGAAAAGCTAGCTGGTTAAGGCTGGTCTATCTTTTCAGGAACAAGCATGAACATCTGCAGTCTCTGGTCTCGTCTTCTTTCTTGAGGGCCATTGCCATGTTTAAGAAATCTTGTCTGCACAGACTGCATAAAAACGATTTTCTTAGCTATGCCTCTTCTCTAAAAGAACAAATTTAAAATGTATTCGTAGCTTTGTGACACTTTCCGGTGATGCCAATTTTACGCTACTGCACAACACCATACTCATGACTGAGCTGTGGCCGTTCTTAATTCAGCTTGCAGCAAATAACAGGGCTATATATGGAAGTAGAGTGCAACCAATATAGTGAAAATTTTTGTCATAACTTTGTATCTGGCACTATTCAAAAGAAACTGCTCTTCCCAGCTCAGTAAACTTATTTCCCGTTATCTTACATGTGGAAATTGCTGTGAGCTTCTTTGGAAAAAACATTGCAAAACATTCTTGCTTCGTTTTATTCTTTGAATTCATGCATTAGGGTTGCATATCAGGAATTCTTTACACCACACGCAGAGAACCATATGTTTAATAACACTATAGATCGGAGTACAATATTACAGTTTTCATAATCGTGTCACGCTGGAGTTATTGGGGGCTATGGTTCCAAGCAACCTTTTTCAATAAGGTGCAAGCAGTTCTCAAATTAAATGAAGTTGCCACAGGGGTGTTCAATCCAGAACATCAAGCAATAAGGTCAAGTTGTGTTCTCTATTCAGATGCTTAGGTTAGGTTAGGATGGGTTATATACAACACATAATAAACAATGCAAACTTGAAAATCTCAACTGAACATGAAAACAGTTTTTGAAAGTGCTGCTAAAAGCCACAAGTTCATGTGGAGTACAGCTTTGCTATTTACTGGAAGCGAAGAATGTTTTTACCATTATGTTTGGACGCTATATGAACATAACAATCAACAACTTTGAGCAGAATTTCAACATCACTGAACAAATCATACTTTGAAGATTCCCGATTTGAAATTCTGAACAAATTTTTCTAGTGTTTAATACGTTGAGCTCTCCAATGCCTGCTCTCAGCAAAGCAAGCTCGCTTCTACAATTCCTCTGAAAGGCAACATTCGCGTTCTCAAGATAGGTTTCACTTGCAGATAAACTGAATATGTTGGTCATTTGCTAACAACCAGCCCTCTGTTAGAGCTCCTAGCTTGCATCGTGTAAATCTACAATGCCACAGTATTTGCTATACCCCAGCACCAGCCACTTTACAATGCAATGTGGTCACAGCCCTAGCCCTTAGTGTTTCTGCTTTGGAAACTGTTACCACGTGTTCAGTTCACTTCAAGAAAGGGCACACAAAATACTGTGTGCACCACTGATCTCTGCTTTGTTTTGCTGGGTGCCGCTTCGCTGATCGCCAAGCCAGGCGCAGGTGAAGGCAGCGGAAATGTGTCATGCAGCGGCTTGTCCCGGAAGCAGGGTGTACGCTGCACTTAATAGTGCATGCAGTCACATAATATTGCTGCCGCAAACATTTTTCTTCGTGGGTTTCTGTCTTTCAGGAGATGTTGTATCTGCATGTCTGGCTCTTATGATAATCTGTACCTGTATGCGATAGTTTTTTTCTTACACAAAGTATTCTCTCATTCACCAGTGTTTTCAGCACTTATGTTAGCAATGCTGTCAGCACTGTGATGCAAAATTCTGGACATCTCAAAACACTTCTCTGGCCTGTTTCGGTAGTGTACGGCACAACGGGCAGGTATTTTAAGTGAAGAAATGCCACCCTTCCGTGCAGGTGAAGGCAAAGTCGTAAAGAGCCAACTTCCGGGACCAAGTTGGCTTCAGTCAAGGGCGCTCAATGCACTATCCATCCCGCATAGCAGATATCAGTGGTGTGTGCCCTTTTATACTGGTTTTGCTTTCTAGTCGGAACACTGGCAACAGCTCCCACCTTGCTTTTCTTAACCTGTGACGGGCGAACCGAAAGTCACATACATTGGTAAGCTAAATTACAATTGAAATTTACTTTGCACAGGGCTACAGCAGGCAAGCACGGTTAGTGTATGCTCTAGCCTTGTGTCAAGCAAAAGTTAAGTGTTTATGGTGTATTACTACTTATTTTGAGCCATCAAGCGGCACAATCAATTTTCCAAGTTTAGTCTTTGTTGGCTTCTCATTGCCCATGTGATTCATTTTCTCCGTGCACATACAGTAATCCTTCTGCAATAGGTAAAATGAGTTAGAGAAAGAAATGCCGTGATAATCTTCCACAACTGCCGAGGGCAGGAACAACGGCCGATAGCACATAGCTGAAGCTACGTAAATATTCAGTTTTCTCGCAGCTTACGTGTTCAGCAAGTAATAAAGAGGTATGCGGTGCGCCTCTACATGACCAATGAAATCTATCTGCTTGAGACTACTCTGAGGCTGCTTGGTAGTGTTTGGCAGTTGAACTTTGGATTTCTTCTGTACCGAATTCTCTAGTCACTTGTGCCTCACTTTGTGCTAAAATGGAACTTAGAGCACAGGTAATATATACAATTTTTGCACAAAAATGGTGCAACCACAATTGCAACACGAGGGGGGGGGGTGACTATGGGCCTGTCACAAAAAGAACAAAAATGTATATTTCTATTATAATTGGGCAAACAAACACAAGCGTCCAGATATGCAATCCACTCAGGAACAGGAGCAAAGGTTGCAACCACATACCGCACTTGAGCAGCCTCTTCTCGAAAGAGAGACCATGTCGAGCGAGGTGGCTCGGCATGTGTGTCGATCATTCGGCTTCTCCATAACAAATAGATTTCTAATAACATAAACAAATCATATGGTGCATTACTGATTGTCTTTTTTGAAAGGAAGGAACCGGATACCGTGAGGTGTGGGAGGACATTTTTTATAGTTCTTTGTAAAATGTCCGCAAAAATGAAATGTATAACTGGAAAGAATAAAGCAATGTTCTATTGTCTCAGGTTGGTTGCAAATGTGCCATTTGTATTGTACGGTACATATAATCCTTTTTCATTAAGCCGTGTTTTAATATGGCAGGGTGGAAGTGTGCAGCTTAAAGAAAAATGTTTTCGCTGCAGGCGTTAAACACAGTCAACGTACACGGCAAAGAACATCTTGCCCAAATAGAAAAAGATACGGCTTTCGATACATAGGTGCAGGGAAAAGGTTACTTACAAATTCTATATTTACCGAGGTTCGATCAATGCTAAATAAATATTAAAGCGTTAATCTGGATTTGAAAAATGAAATAGCACCCACGAGTTCTTTTAGGAAGCCCCATAACGGCAGTTCTTGAGTAGAGTTTGTCGTGACAAAAAGAAAAGAGAGGTGTGAAGCAAGACGTGTTGTGTTAACCGCAAGAAGGAAAGGATGACGGACGTTTTTAAGGTAAAATGATAGCATGGCCAATTATCGCACAATTCTGTAATACTATTACTTTGTAACTGTATTAATGTATAATAGAATGCTTCTATTAGAAAAAAACGCACAAAACTGAGACCTCCCTTCTCAAGTGGAAGAAAAAGATTGTCCCTTGTCATGGCTTCTCATAATGAACACAATTAAAACGCGCAAATATTCTATGAAATGCCTGAACATGGACGCGAGAGCAATGCAAGACCTGCAGAGCATAAAGAAGTTTAGAAGCAAGAAATATATTGCACGCCTTAGCTCTTGCGAAAATGGAGAAGTCAGCTCCCCTGCCAGGTTGTCCCCTTTCGACAGATAGTGGTTATTGCGGAGGTCAAATGAGGCCCACTGTTACGGAAGTTATCGAGAGGCACACCAAGCTATCTCAGCGAACACTGATTCCAATGAATATTCAAGAACACAGAGGGAGTTAGAGCCCACATGCCTAGCCAAAACCCCCTGCTAGCTCCTGCCGTTTCACAGAAACGCAAGGTAGTGCTTATTGCCTCAGTAATTAGAGATGGGCAAAACGGCTCACTTCGGTGAGTGGTTCGGAACGGGTCAGCTCACTGAAATGAACCGGTTCATTTGAACGGCTCACCGGTTCACTTAAACGTGTAACCGGTGTTACGCATATTCTATAGTTATCTAGCTTTGAAAAATCGATATATGCATAATAATCGTGTTATTGATATTTTCGATATGTTTAGAAAATATTTTTACATATAATAAAAGCGGTAATTTTTACTTGCAATGAAAGTTTCCTTTGTGGCATTGGGGATAACATGTTTATATACTGTAACAGGCAGAATGCGACGTACTTTTTTTCAGAAAAAAATGTAACTACATCGTCTTTACAGAAGCTTGTCTGTTTTTGTGGTACATTAAAATCAGCTTTCGTCAAAATAAGAACACATGATTGTAGATTCTCTTTCAACTTTATTCATTTATTCACATACGTACGTTCAATATAATATAAGCGAGCTGAACGCCATGGAAAATGAATGTAGAAATCATTTCTTGAAGTATAATGCAAAAATCATACGAAAGATCCCCAAAATTGCCGCACGTACCTTTCGTATTTTTCTTCGTTCTTCTTTCTCTTGAGCACACGCGCGATACTGGCGGTCATGCCATCATGCGCCAGGACAACAAAAAACGAACAAAAAAGAAATGAAGTTCTATTACAACACAACAAATCATTGGCCTCGTTTTAATGACCTGCTAATAATACACGCTCAGAAAATGCACTGAAGTGGACGTCATGGGCGACATTTTCATCACTACACTAATTAGCACAAATGAAGACCAGGACGTAAACTGTGTGTTCAGCTGTTGTTTT
The DNA here is from genome assembly GCF_013339745.2 of Dermacentor silvarum. NCBI lineage: Eukaryota > Metazoa > Arthropoda > Arachnida > Ixodida > Ixodidae > Dermacentor > Dermacentor silvarum. The sequence goes on from NC_051160.1 coordinate 126,987,812, forward strand.
TAGAGACACGGAAGACCATCTTCGAAGTGTTATTGGACCAGCAACCGATGTGCGATCGGTGAGAGTCGTGATACATTGTTCAAACAGCAGCAGACAACGAACGGTACCATCCTTTGCCAATTTAGGCTTCTTCTCCCCTCGGTGGCACCGGGAGCCACACCATAGGACGCACAAATAACCAAGGGGACTGCTGCGCACACCCCACACTGCGAGCGAGTACCAGTAGCGCGAGTCTGTCCACACCGGCCACCATTCGTCGGTCAGAAATCGAAACCTCGAAACCCAGCAGAAGACCCGGCTCTCGGCACGGTTCGGCACGGCTCATTCAACGAAAGAGAACCGGCTTCCTCTCTCCGAAAGAACCGCCGCTTACTCACTGAACCACGGCTCCCTCAGCTCCCTCGCTCTTCAAAAGAGTGGCTCAAAAGATCCGGGTCGCTCGTCAGCTCCATCGCTCTTCAAGAGCGCGGCTCAAAAGATCCGGATCTTTCGAGCCGCTCTTTTGAAGAGCGATGGAGCTCAGGAGTGAGCCGGGTCTTTTGAGCCGCTCTTTTGAAGTGCGAGGAAGCCGTGGTTCAGTGAGTGAGTGGCGGTTCTTTCGTTCTTCAGCCGAAGGCGAGGCGGTGAAGGCGACTCTTGCGAGGAAGGGCGGGAGGGCAGTTGCTTTCTCGTACCGCTAGTAGATGGCGCGGAAGTCGCACCCAGCAGAACACCCGGCTTTGACGGAACGCATCGGCACGGCTCAATGAACGCGAGAGAACCGGCTCCCTTTCTCTAAAAGAACCGCCGCTCACTTTTGCTCAACCACGGCTCACTCGCTCTTTAAAAGAGGTACTCACAAGATCCGCCTCGTTCCTGAGCGACCCATCTCTATCAGTAATACTGGACTTGTCGACGCAAGAGAAGGAAATGTCATCTGCATAAGCTAGAACTTTAATTTCTTCGTCTGCGCACCTGTATACTTTAATGCTTGAGTTATAAAGCGTGCATAAGCAAAGAGGTTCCAAGTATATTGCGGAAAACAAAAGCGAGAGCGGGCAAGATTGACGGACGGATGACTGTACCTATATACATCTGAGAGGGTACGCGTCAGAATGAACTTTGTTGTGCACTCTGTATAACAATGTGCTATACCATTCTCTACTGCATCACCTAACTGCAGATTCCGTAGTAAACGGAACAAGAAGCTATGCTGAACCTTATCAAATCCTTCGGCGACTTCATTCTGAAGAAGAGCTACTTGATCCATGCTACCTTCTAAGCACTCAAGGACTGAAGGTGCGGTATGAATATTTGTTTGTATAGAGCTTCCTCGGAATTCCGCATGTTTGATGGTCACCTACTAATTTAGCAATCACTGTCTGCAAACTAATTTTAAGTACTTTTGTAAGTATTTTATAATCGGCGTTACATGATGATATCGGCCTATATATCCGTGTACTCTCTTTAATACTTCATTATCAGTGCTCTTGGATTAGGGTTGTGTGGCCCCGATAGAAAGACGGAGGACGCTCACCGTTTTTATAGGCGTCCTTGAGAGGCCGCTCAAGAAAAGGACTCAGGAATTCCTGAAATTTCACATAAAACTCGGCAATAAGGTCATCAGGGCCAGGCGTTTTGTTTTTCCGCAGAGCTTCAACTGCAAGCTAAATTTCTTCTCGATTTCGTGGCTCGTCAACGCTGACTCGATCATCTTCTTGTAAGTGCGGCATCAGGGAAATATATTGATTCGCTTTCTCTTCGTAACCCTTCTGAAGCCTAAGTCCAGCGAAAAGGTTTTTATAGTTATTTTCAAATATGGTGATTATCTGCGATGTTTCTGTGTATCTCGAACCATCAGATTCAATTTGTTATAGTCGCTTGGAAAGGGCGTATCGCTTTTCATCACCGAGAGCCCTTTTTGTGGGCTTCTCACCTGTGAAACGAGTTGTGCGTGAACGTACCATGGCTCCTCTGTACACTTCCGTCTCATATGTCTGTATTTCTGCTCGAACTGTATTTATCTCCTCGTTATACAAACCTGGCTCCTGGCTTTCGAAAGCGCGCAGCTTATGAAGTAGATTATAAAGGTGATGTTTTTCTGCACTTTTTATTTCAGACAGCTCACATGAAATAGCAGTCGTTCATTTTTTACTGTCTGTTTGAACATTTCCCATTGAGCAAATAGTGGGAGCTGTCGACATTGCGTTATCTATAGAAATAATTATTTCACCTTGTTTACAAATTTTTCCTCTCGTAAAAGTTCTGTGTTAAGTTTCACAATTCCCAATTTGGAGTAAACTTGCGAAACTTTCTGAGACCCCATGAAACAGCTACTAATCAAAGGGCGGCGAAAAAAATAGGCTTCACGGCGTAGTTGTGAATGTGAGACCAGAGATTCGTCGAAACATACACACGATAAAGTCAAGCGTTAGAGACGCCTTGAAAGTGCGTGAACCAAACGCAAGAAGGCGTGTAGGCTCCCACGTCTATTAGATTGTGGTTTTACGTTAATTGCTGAAGCGAAGTTGCACTTACATCATAAAGCCTCGTTAGGTATGAATGATCTCTAGGATGACACACACAGTTACAATCTCCCTAAACTACCAAATATCTGTGAGTGTCTAGTATCAGAGCGCAAGACATGAAGAAAGCCTTCCTGTCACTACCTGTCACTAGGGGAGCATAAACACAATTAAACCGCCAATTATGGGAACGATAAGAGAGGTCACAACATATAAAGCAGCCTTCCCCATCAACACGTAGCGACAAGGAAGCGTGATTCAACTGCTTTCTAAGTAACAAAAAGCATCCAGCGGAAGCACCACACACTTGGCTAGCGCACACCTCTTAATCTGGTTGAAAAGTTTGCAGCGCAAGGTTGGCATCGCTAGTAGAAGAAATCTTGGTCTCTTGCACGGCACAAACATCAATTTCATGCTGCCTAAGCACGCGGAGTAACTGCTGCTGACGCCTTATACTCCGCAGCCCACGCACGTTGAGTGTCGCTTGACACAAGGGGAGGGTGAAGGAGTAGCCATTTTGCTCACCTAAAGTTTTTGTTCTTCATCGCCCTTGGCCACAGGTCAATCTGTGGTCTTGCTTCCTTTGCACTTTTTTATAGCACTCTCCTGACTTCGCTGACAAAACCGCATCGGCAGACCATCACCAGGGGAGGAAACTCGTTGAGCACTAGAAGGCACTCTCTCAGGTTCCTTTACTGCACTCTCTGTTAATTCATCGTTGCATGGTGCCGCACGCTTCCTCGCTAGACTGCCGTCCATCGCCTCTTCTTCCTTGTCGCCATCAGGGGGAATTTATTTAATGTTTCCTAGGTCATGTGTGCAAACCGAGTTATCATCGCATGAAGCTTCGAGTGTATTGGGCTGCTGTGGCTGCTCGGCATTGACTTTGGAGACTCCTGTTCTTCATTGCTGATGCCACCTGTAGCCTATCCGGTGGCATCGACTATCTCTGTAGCATCCATGAGATGGTGCAGTTGTGACTCGTCTGCGCTATGTTGCCCAGAACCATGGTGTACGATATGTACTCTTCAGGTGGGGACACTCGCGAGGCGCGATCGACCAGACAAAGTAGCAAAGGCACGTGCCGATCAGCCCGATGACGGCAGCGGATACCTATCGGCAGTGCGACACAAGTTCAACGCAGAAAGCTTTTTATTGGTTTAATGTCCCGTTGGTATAGCAACCGGCGCTTCGCGGGAAAACCGAAATGATTGAGTGACACGCGTAAGTAGGTCACCAAGGAGAGGGGAGGACTTGGGAGAGAGGGCATGTGCACATTCCTTGTCCGCACAAGCTCTGTGTTCTAAGTGAAGTTACGTCGTTCCGCCGAAAGGTATCCACTGCCCTCACCGGCGCGATAGATGTGCGCCATTGCTACTTCATCAGGCCGATCGCGTCTAGCAAGCAAGCAAAGAAGTGTCCCCACCTAAAGAGTATATATCTTACACCGTGCCCAGAACGAAGCTTATTGGAATAGGTCGATACGCAGGCGTCTACCGAGTGATCAAATCGGTGGCACTGAAAGCATCTCGTCCTTCTGCATTTTCGACGGAGGTGTCCCACGCGCTTGCAAGGAAGGCACAGCAGAGGCCTGCTGGGGATAAGTACCTGGCACTGCTGTCCATGAATGGACGTAATGTGGGGTATCGAGTTTACGGTAACAGTATTCTTGAGCACCAAGAAAACCTACTGGTGTGTCGTCACCCCCTGTTTCATACCAGTGCATCTCCACACCACTCTTTCTACAGAATTCACCTGACCGTACGCCTGGAATGCCTCTTCAACGTATCGAGGTTCAAGGTGAGGCGGAAGCCATAGTAACTTGAGCTTGATATTTTTAGTCTCATGATCTATCAACATGCACTTCAGTCCTTTGACACGGAACTCACCACAGGCGACGAGTATCTGTTTCGATACACTACTAGCGTAGGTAATCATCCATCCATGGTTCATATGATACTGTCCTACACCTATAATATCTGCAGTATTCACTACTTCAAGCAGAGATTCTCAGAAGTCAGAAACACGGTATGGTCTGCCACGGATGTCCGCATGAAGAAAAATGGCTTTCAAAACATTGTTAGCGGTTGGCAGACGCGGGAGGCCAACTTTGTTGCTTGCATCTTCATTCACAACGGGGTCGACGATCCTCGGCCTGGTACCGATTAGAGCACTGCACGGGCCAATTTTTTTAGCCCGGACCCGGTCTGGGCCCATTTTTACGTTGGGCTGCCCGCCCGAGCACGACCAAAAGTTTTATGGCGAGACCCGGGCCCAAATAATCTACGATACCCGCCCGGCCCGGCCCGCCACCCCTTTACCTTAGGCCTGAGCCCGACCCGAGACCGAAAAAGATCACCGAGAGGCATTAAAAAAATAATAAGAGAATCAAGGGAATATATTTTAAGGCATAAATACATGTCATATGCAATTATGAACACCATTTGAGTGGTCTGAACGCAAATACCAGCGCGCGAAGTAGTACGAATGACCCTGGCATGCAGTATCGCCAGCAGTTTCCAACGGCACGACCTTGATGCGGCCCAATCCACTTCTATTGCAGCGCCACCACAGTATTTTTCCACTGTAAAGCATGCGCCTTCCCAGCCGCTCGTCCCAATCAACCGTATTCTAGTACACTATAGCCGAAAAGCAGCCACGACCGGTCGTGAGCGCAGCGCATGGATGGAGTAAATGGAGAAAGAAAGCTTCTCGTTCCGCCATGGTGCAACGTAATGCGCTGCTGTTAGGCGGCCGGTTGAGAACATGCGTGTAATCATGGATGGACGCAGTGCCTTATTTCAGCCGCGGGACGCATTATCTTATCTTACCAGTCATGGTTATACCAATTCGCCTTCGAAGAATAAGCAAGTCGCGAACGCGCTTGCACCGCGCTGAAAGCTTTAATTACATTGATTTAGCTAAGTAATACAATGCCATCCTTTGATTTGAGGCGACTTCGGTCTTTCTGGACATTTACATTCTGTTCAAGCAGCGCAAAATACGACGGAAGAAGAAAAGGGAAGTACACAGGAGTAGCACTGCTAGCTTCCAGCTGCGCCGGGTCAACAGGTTTTTCAGAGACGAGACGCGCGAGGGTAACTCGCTGCACGTTACATGCACACCACCAGATAGTCCGAGCCCGGCCCGGGCCCGCGTCAAAATACCCGAGCCCGGCCCGGTCCCGGGTCAAAAAGCACATGCCATGCCCGAGCCCGGCCCGAGTCCAGTGAAAAAACAAGCCCGTGCAGTTATCTATAGTACCGATGCGCTGTTTCCAGCATAGAGCTTTTTCCAGCAGAGCCGTTCCACACGGACATGTCAACACGCTGACGCAGTTTCAGTTTCGCTAGACATATCTCGCAGAGACATGGTTGGTGTGCTATCACCCCGCAACTTGAACTTACGCCTCTACGAGAAAGAAAAGGTTGTTGTCGGTATTCAGTTGTATGCCAGGAAATGCTGTAACACTTATTTGCTCTTGCGACTTGCATTTGAACTTCGAAAAAAGTCTTAAGTGAGCCGCCGACGCCGACCGCTGTACCGGGCTGTTTCTGCCGATTTTCACATCCGTTTCTTGTTCTTCGCACAAGGGAGATGCAACAATTCCTAAGTTGGACAATGCATTTCAATCTACACGTCTGTGTAGTCACATATTTCAGTCGGACAAGCGTCGATTAGTGCGGCTGGCAGCCTTCGGCGACAGCACATTTAAGTACATTCATAACGCGTCGCATCGGCGCTCATCGCTTGTTGAGGTGACACTGTTGACACGAAAGAATGGCCTGTTTAAAAACACCGATGAGAAAGCTAAAATACAGAGTGATTTATCCTCGTTAGACTAGTTGAATTCTGAGCCTAGACGTGCCGACTGAATGTAGACGGACTCGGTGGGTATGGTAGGCCTAACCACAGGGCGATATGAACCCAATCGCATGAGATGCCCAACCACTGTTACACAGGCACTCGTTGAGGGCAGCACACCATGCGCCACGGCGACGCTAGTCGCTTAGTAGCGACTTGCGCTGCGAAGGAAAGCGCGACGTTCCAATATTGTTACGGGGAGAAAATATATGTATTTACAATATATACAGAGGGTTGTAGCTCTGTGGCCAGGGTGACGCCATCTACCGAGCTCCGAGACACTTCAGCCTCTTCTTCCCCAACCAACGTCATTTTGTCCACAGCGGTACAAACTCGTACGTGACATGAACCCCCCGGCGGCAGAAGCATCGTCTCGATGCTTCTTAGGGTGTCGAATCAGCGTGCGAGTTATAGGGCTTTAGTCGCGAAACGTGCACGATATCAGTTCCTGGGGTGGTAGAAGACTTTGAATTCACAGGTGAGATCTCATATGTGAGGCTGGTGACTTGGCGAAGAACTCGGTATGGCCCGACGTATCGTGGCAGCAGTTTTTCGCAAAGGCCGACGCGACGGGAGGGTAGCCAAAGCAGAACAAGGGACGCAGGGCTGAAATGAGCGTCCCGACGATGACTGTCGTAACGGTGCTTCTGGATAGTCTGAGATGCCAGAAGACGGTAACGGGCAATACGACGTGCTGCGGCCGCGCGAACAATGGTGTCGTGAGCATAGAACGTGGTAGTGGTGGCGTCAGAAGGGAGCAGTGAGTCAAGAGGAAGGAGAGGGTGACGGCCATATAGTAGATAGAACGGGGAATAACCAGTAATATCGTGACACGACGAATTGTATGCAAACGTCACGAAAGGTAAGGTGCAGTCCCAATCCCAGTGATCATCACTCACGTACATGGAGAGCATGTCCGTAAGTGTACGGTTGAGACGCTCGGTAAGTCCGTTTGTCTGTGGGTGGTAAGCCGTAGTGAACTTGTTGGACGTTGAGCAAGAACGAAGAAGGTCGTCGACAACCTTAGAAAGAAAACAGGGGCCTCTATCGGTGAGTAGCTGACGTGGGGCACCATGATGTAGGATCATTTCATGGAGGAGGAAATCAGCCACATCAGTTGCGCAGCTTGTAGGGAGGGCCCGCGTTATGGCATAACGCGTGGTATAGTCCGTCGCAACAGCCACCCACTTGTTGCCCGAGGATGAGGTAGGAAATGGGCCAAGGAGGTCCAGGCCGACGCGGAAAAATGGCTCACTGGGGATATCTATAGGCTGAAGGTGGCCAGCGGGAGACAATGGAGGCTTCTTGCGGCGTTGGCAAAGTTCGCAGGCAGCGACGTAGCTTCGAACAGAGCGATATAGCCCAGGCCAGAAAAATCGTCTGCGCACACGGTCATATCTACGGGAGACACCCAAATGACCAGCGCTAGGCGCATCGTGTAACTGCGAGAGAATTGTCGAGCGCAGATGCTGGGGAACGACGAGGAGCAGTTCAGCACCATGAGGATTCATATTGCGTCAATATAAGGTCCCGTCCTGGAGAACAAACATACGTAGAGAAGCGTCCTGTTGCTCCGAGGTAATGCGTTCGATGATGGATCGCGAATATGGGTCACGACGCTGCTCGTCGGCGATGCGTGAGAAGTCGGAGATCGACAAAACGCAGGTATCTGTATCGGTTTCGGTGCCATCCGGTGGGTCGGCAGGGTAGCGGGATAGGCAGTCGGCGTCCTTATGTAACCGCCCAGATTTGTAGGACACGGAAAACGTGTACTCTTGCAGGCGTAAAGCCCAGCGGCCAAGACGGCCTGTCGGGTCTCTGAGTGAGGATAGCCAACATAAGGCATGATGATCTGTCACGACGGTGAAATGTCGACCGAACAGGTAAGGGCGGAACTTAGCAATGGACCAAACAAGGGCCAAGCATTCACGTTCTGTTATCGAGTAGTTTCGCTCTGGTGCAGAAAGAAGACGGCTAGCATACGCGATCACGCGATTGGTGTCCCGCTGTCGTTGGGACAACATAGCGCCCATGCCAAGGCCGCTTGCATCAGTGCGAACTTCGGTGTAGGCATGCGGATCAAAATGACCCAACACGGGTGGATTGGTAAGGCGACTGATAAGCGTTGAAAATGCTTCAGCCTGGTCGGGTCCCCAACGAAAAGTGGTGTCCTTTTTCAGAAGGTCTGTGAGAGGACGAGCGATTTCGGCAAAGTTCTGGATAAATCCCCGAAAATAGGAACACAGCCCTAGAAAACTGCGGACATCGGTAGGAGAACGCGGAAGGGGAAACTCCCCAACGGCGCGAACTTTGTCAGGATCAGGCTGGACGCCAGAAGCGTCAACCAAGTGACCAAGTACTCGTATTTGGCGGCGGCCGAAATGGCATTTTGCAGAATTGAGTTGTAGGCCGGCACGTCTAAAAACATCAAGGATAGCTGAGAGTCGGTGAAGGTGGCTCTCAAACGTCGGTGAAAAAACTATGACGTCATCAAGGTAGCAGAGGCATGTGGTCCATTTGAATCCGCGCAGAAGAGAGTCCATCATGCGCTCGAAGGTAGCAGGGGCATTACACAGTCCAAAAGGCATCACTTTAAATTGGTAGAGACCATCTGGGGTGACGAAGGCGGTCTTTTCGCGATCTCGTTCATCCAGTGCGATTTGCCAGTAGCCGGAGCGCAATTCAATCGATGAAAAATAACTGGCACCGTGTAAGCAGTCCAGCGCGTCATCAATACGCGGAAGCGGATAGACGTCCTTTTTCGTAATCTTATTCAGGTGACGGTAATCGATACAAAATCTCCAGGTATTGTCCTTCTTTTTAACCAAAACGACATGTGACGCCCACGGACTGCAGGAAGGCTCGATAATATCTTTGGAGAGCATTTTGTCCACCTCCGTTTGGATCACCTGGCGTTCAGCTGCTGACACACGGTAGGGCCTCCGGTGTATAGGAGGAGCGTCACCAGTGAGGATGGGATGGGTGACGACACGGGTGCGACACGGTTGCGACGGGGCGTCGAGGTGTAGGCGAGCGGGACTGACGGCGTTGCGGCGAGGGCGAGCGGCTAGTGGTGTTTCCCCGAGAGGGAAGGCCGGCATGGTATGGTTCAGAAAGGGGCGACAGAGACCGAGAGTCTCGGTTGAAGCGGCGATCAGCGTATGGTCGAGGGGAGGAGTACCAGCGGCTACTACGGCAGTGGCGGGAGATGTGACCGACCCGGGAGCAAGCAAAGCAAATCGGCCTGTCATCCGGTGTTCGCCACTCAGATGGGTTCCGATATCGACACGGGAACGACTGGCGAGGTGCAGCAGAGGCAATGACAGGAGTGGTAGGGGTGGGACGTGGGCGGACGGCAGACTGGATGTCCATGTTGGCAATTTCTTGGCGGACAACAGCTTGAATGAGCGAGATGGTCATGTTGTCGTGCGTATGGGGACAGTGAGAACTTGGAGCCATAGCCTCAAGTTCGCGGCGGATGACCTGTGTCAAGCTTGGCGTGGCAGGCGGATGTGATGCCGGAGGGTCGTTGCAGGAGGAAGTGGCAGCCGTATTGGGAAGTCGGTCGAAGCGTTGTACGATGCGTTTGCTCTTCGCTTGCTCAAAATTCCGGCAATATGAGCTACACAAATGTCTCGCAGGTACCGCAATAAGCGCATGAATGACTGAGCGATTCGCACGAATGACTGTCCACACATCTTTGTCAGTGCCAACGTGCACACAACATACATGATTGTTTTAGTGCGCATTCGCAATCTTCTCTGAAATCTTGCTAAATGTTCGCAAATGAATGTCTTGCGAAGTCGTTTTCTTCAACACGCCTTTTACGGTACGCCCATGATATGGTTGTCGTCGACTGCTGCATTTTAGAGCGCGGACAGCCTTTGTACAGTACCGCAGCAGTCACACAATTTCTGGCACGTTAGAGGCGGAAACAACTCACAAGAAGTGAGATTTCAGCAACGAGATTACTGTGATTTTTTACTCGTAGTAGAATAAATCGTCGTGACCTGCTAATGACATACTGAAAGCGATCGGTACGGCTGTATGTCTCAGTGTCGAAAGTAAACACGTAGATAGTTTATGTTTTAGGGGGACCGTTTAACCACGTTACTAGGCACTAACATTAGTCTAATTGCATTCTCTGAACTTCTGGGCCGCTGCACTCTCATGGAAAAAAATTGTTTTCCATTTCCCTCTGCCAGGAGCAGAAGTGGCGCCTACAGTCTTTCTCAGAACGACAGTTCCATGTGCACGAAGATTAGCAAATATGTAGGCCTGGAAAGACACAGCAGTAATTTAACTTTACAGCGTTGCGAGTGGGTTATAGTGCTTTCCTAACCCTTTTAGCTTTCTAACAATCACGGGATAACCGATAGGTGTTTAAGATTAACAAGAAGAGGTCGTCATGAGTCAGCTCACCGTCAGTTGTCCTAATCGAAAAGGAATTTTCATGAGTTAGGAGCATGCTCAGGTAGTTTTGCTTTCCGGCTCCGTTCCTACTTTTTTAGCGCGCTGACTGGTATTATAGCGTAGTTGTCGCTATACATTTATTTGGTAGTCAGCGCGCTGTCATGTGTCTTTCAGCCGTCGGCTCCTCTTTGCGCTGTTTGTTCGCCAGGATAGGTCACCAACTACGTAACTCATATGGGCACTCTCAACTTTGCATGGAAATTAGAGAAAACAATCGACCTTTAGGTCCATAGACTATATCAGGGTTCTTGCAGTTTCAACCACTGCCGAGAGATAATTATTTTTTCTAAATGCCGTAGACTTGACCGGCTGCTTTATTAAGGAACATCATATCAAGCGCGAGAGTATGACTTTATTTGTGCAAAGTGACCGATTAGCCACCGAAACGCGACCGTTCTTGCCGATGCTCAGCTGCTTGCGCTGGTGCGCCTCGCCGGTTTCCATTTGTGATGAACAGGCTTGAACTTCCATTTGTCTGGTTGCCCGACGTGGCTGCCTGCCAGTCCGCTGGTGCTCCACTGGAAGGGTGGCTGGGTGTTCCACGTGGGACCACTCTCGCCGACAAACTCCAGCGAAGGAAACAGTTCATGACTTGTCACCTACATACGTGCAGAAACACAGCTAGGGCGATTAAAGAGACAGTCACAGTCCTTCTTTGCAGAGTGTTATTAATCTACATCAATTTATCTATGTGTTCTCCACCACGGATCTTGTTTCTGAACCGCCGTACTTCCTGTTAAGTACTAGTTATATGTCTCAGGGTACGCCACGACACATAATTTATGAAGCAATAATCCTCTACGCACGTGCGTTCACTCTAAAGCACACTGTAGTTTTGCATCAGCCGGCCAGCTACACTGCCTCGAAGGTGACATTGTTTAATGCTTCAGTGACAACTTAGTCATTTACGGCAAATATATAATACAGAAATCACATTTGAACGCGATAGAGATTGAGCTAGGAGGCCAAATAAGAACCAGGTATTCCATACCACTGCATGATGAGGGGTGTCATACGCAACAAATTGTGCGATTGGCGAACAAATCAAAATACGAAATGACAAGTTCTCTAGCATGAGATTGCTTATGTACCTCGTGATCGCATCTAAAGATAAGGCGGGATGACAAGATGATAATCACATGCTAGCGTATCCGGGCCCTTTTCGCTCGGGCTAACTAGGAAAGCAAGAGTTACCGTTACCGTCTGTCGCAAAGGTCGCTCGCGATCAGATCAGCACTGCGACTGACGCAACTAGGATGACCTATTAATATAGCACTGTACGCATCTTTGCGCTTCTATGAAGTAATCCATAGGCACCGGTGAGTGTAAAGTAGGCAATCAGCTTTACGCCCACTACGAACGCGACCACTTTCGCTGATGAAGTTTTGCGACCCTGGTTCCACTCGCAATTGTCAATGCTGAAATAGAGGCCAGCAGTTAATTTGAATGTTTTTCCTTTACAATAATACAGAATTGATATCCCGTTTTCGTGAAACCAATAGCACGTTAGCACTGTGTCAGTCCGTGTAGAACCTAGTAACCTCATATTGTACTATATACGATTACCTTGGCGTCAATGCCACCGACAGCCCGCCGGTTCATCCCTGGGACGTCGTACTGTCCGTTGGCATCGAGCAAGTCGGTGCGCGCTGCGATGGCGTAGACTGGATTGTACGGTGGGGTGCAGTTGCATTGCGACAATGGATCGTTCTTGTAGTCGTTGTATCTGGGAAAAGTGCGCATGAAGTCGGTATCCCTCATTAATAGATACTATTAATTTGTCTAGGCTGCAGCTCGAAAATTTAACAAGCTGGTAAATGAATAGGGCAAACATATATGAAGAGGCTGGACGCAGCTACAGGGGGGAGGAGTACTTTACATTTACAATCATTACATCAACTATAGGCTATACTGCAAAGTGTCGTGATCTAAAGAGAAAGTACACCAAGAACAAGATTCAAGACACCAAGGACAGACGTAAGAAGTTAATGCTGGAAGAACGGTGAAAATGCATACCCATTCTCTTCTCGAAATCGACCTAAGGTGATTTAGAGGAATCGCTGCTTCAATTCTATAGCATGGCAGGCTAAACAAAAGAGCGGTTATTTAAGGGCAATTTTACAAATGATGGAAGAAATACGATTGTTGTGGCTATGTATTGTGTAATACAGGCACGTTCTATGATATCATTCACAGTTACTTCATACGCAGAACGTAGCGATAACATTTTGACAGCTATTCAGCAGCGTGCAAATCACCGTAAAAGAGGTATAGTGGGTTGGTCGACTCGCGTTCATAATTAATGATCAGCCAGCTTCGGCAGGTGAGTTATCTTCACAGGCTTGCACCTACCTCAGGTACGTCCACAACAGAGTCCATGTCTGTAAGGTTGCCATTGTCTCTTCGGAACATCTTAGCGCGGGGGCTGTTTTCGTAGGAGTAGTAGTCGCCATATTTCTCCACCTTCTCCGCTTGTAATGTAATTGTGAATATTTCAGGAAAATATCTGAAAGCGAAAAAAAAGAAATTTGCTTAATTCCATGTAATTGAAGTAAGTGACCTTGCAGGCAACGCCAGATCATTCGCTCCAACTATGCATGTAATGCTCATTGCAGCCTGAATTTAATGAAGCTTGACGTGTCTGAAAAAAGGATCGAACCAGCCTAAGTTCTTGATGTGGAAATATCTGCTAATTTCTAGCAGATGAACTTCTTTTCAGGGCATACAATTATTTCAATTTGTAAGCTATCACTACCGCCAGCAGGAATGAAGATATTACAGCAAAGCAAGTAATCTACTGACATATATTATGCTTTTAGTAATTCGAGTTCGTTTCAGCTCTCGATGCAGTTCTATTTCTTACGGGAAGAAGAGAAATGCCCTTAAAACATCGCTTTTATGCGCGGCATAAACATTCCATAATATCCGAACCAGCTTCGAATCTTCATCTGCGATTTTTTAAATCCAGTGGTAACCACAGGAACCGCTCTGAGGTAAATGAATACTTACGGCAAGTTATAGCCAGCAAAATATTTACTGTCTCGAAGCACGTGACTTATATCTTCATATTTGGCAATCCCTCTGAAAGCATATAACATCAGCGCACAGTCAGGAATAAAAAATTAATGCATAAGCTGTGCTACAAGTATATTTGATGCTAATGTTTTTTTTTGTACACGAATTGGAGTTCGTGCACAAAAATACCCTCCTGCTTGGACCACAAGCGTGGTTCTCAGTATCTATAAAATAAAATTAAAATGAAATAATCAATCTAAAACTGACCAACAGAAGTACGAAAAACATTATAAATCTGCAGTTTCAAATGTGATGAAAATGCTCGTCCTATAAATGGTACACGTCCGTTAAAGATATGCTAGGATTTTCAAAAAGGAATATCTCGCAGGTTTCTGTAATCCTAATCAACATTCAATGGACTATTTCTTATGCTTCCCGTCCCTCGGCTCCCCAGCGTCTGGCCCCATTCTTACTGAGCCCACAAATCACGGCGGTCCCGGTCACACAGCACAGAAGGAGTACAGCAAAAAGCACAAGCAATTTTATACGGGTGCCACACGGCGCACTTTTAATCGCGATCACCGGTATTACAGTACAGCTAGACGCTAGACATCCCGTCACAACCCGAATCCCTATTGTTCCCATGGAATATCACGCAAGCACCGCCTTTCCAGCTGCTCCTCGCCTTAGCAGGTGCATGTCTACCTCTGTCGTCCTCGGGCTTTCCCAAGCAACATTGTTCTAGAGATCGCTGTCATTTAAATATATTGTTACCAAGCACTGCCCGAGACGAAGCTGAGGACAGTACGGAAGACGACGACGCTCTCTGATGTCCCGCGGATTAGTTTGGCCATATTTTATGTTTTGTATGCCAGTGGCCACATTGTAAATATCCGCTGTAAATATATTTTTGGTAACATTTTGGTGGAGGTGCGCGGTACTCCAAGAAGTACAACGGATTGACGCAGCGGGCGCTCTTGGCCGCATTAACAATGTCATTAACTCAATGCGAGAATGTTTCGGGCAGATCGCAAATCACGCTAACCGTCATCCTGGCACAACCGCGCGACCCTGGCACCTTTCCTGGCACAGACAACACCGACATTGAAAACTGGCTTCCACTCTACGAACGGATGAGCGCGAGCAATCACTGGACCAGACCGTCATGCTCGCTAACCTACTATTTTACCTGGTGGGAACGGGACGCGTCTAGGTTCGAGCCTCACGAAGAGGAACTCACCAGCTGGGACCTGTACAAGCAAAAGGTCACTGATTTGTTTGACAAGCCTGTTGGCCGCCGGCGTGCCGCGTAGAAAGACCTTGCGTGCCGAGTTCAGGCGTACACTGAGTCCTATGTGACATATATTCAGGACGTGCTTGCTCTTTGTGGCGAAGGTTGACGAGAAGATTCCGGAAGCGGGAAAGGTCGCGCACATCCTTAAAGGAATCGCGGATGACGCGTTTACGCTCCTCGTTTGCAAGAAGTCATTGACAGTGCAGGACATCATTGCTAAATGCCACCGATTCGAAGAAGCCAAAAGCCGTCGCATTGCTCACAACTTTTCTCGCCTTCCTAATACGGCTGCAACATCTACCTGTGAGGACCTCCATTTCCCACCTGTGCCGCCAACAATATCCGTAATCCAGACCGTTGTACGGCAAGAGTTGGCTAATTTCGGACTCCGTTCACCGAGCCCAGCCCACAGTCCCGACTACCACTCACCCGGCGTACCTGATCTACTACGAAGTTCGTACGCTCGTCCTCGTTATCGGAACCCGAAGGAATGGCTCACTTCTGATGATAGGCCTGTGTGCTTCTGTTGTGGACGCGTTGGACATATTTTTCGCCATTGTCGCAGTTATTGGAACACGCAGCCCTAGCAGAGCTATCGCAATGCCCGACACCCGCCTGGCAGTCCCAGCTCGCCGCCAGGCATTGGAGAACGCTTGTTCGGACCCTACAACCCGACCATTAGAACCTTTCTCGACAATGATCGCTCCTGACCTTCCGGCCCACCGTGCGGACGCACTTCATTGCCTTCTCGCCTCGTGCCGGGACATTTTCGATCTCGAATGACCGGACACCAGGGTCAAACGTCCGTTGTGAGACATCGGATACACACCGGTGACGCCAGCCCAACCTGCCGACAGCCCTACCGCGTCTCCCCTACTGAGCGCCAAGTCATACGGAAGGAAGTGGACAAGATGCTTTCCCGAGATATCATTGAGCCTTCTTGTAGCCCTGGGCTTCCCTGAGCGTGCTCGTGAGAAAGAAAGATGACAGCTGGCGCTTCTGTGTCGACTATCGCCATCTCAACAATGTAACAAAAACGACGTGTATCCCCTGCCGCGGATAGATGACGCCCTCGATTGTTTACATGGTGCGAAATATTTTTCTTCGACAGACTTTTTCTCCGGGTACTGGCAGATTGCATTTGACGGCATGGACCGTGAAAAGACCGCATCTATTACACCTGATGGCCTCTATCAGTTTAATGTGATGACGTTCGGTTTATGTAATGCCCCGGCTACCTTTGAACGTATGAAGGACGCTCTCCTTCACGGTTTAAAGTGGTCAATCTACCTGTGCTACCTGGATGATATTATTGTCTTTTCTCCAACTTTGTCACGCACCTCAAGTGTTTTTCGACAATTATTTCTGTTTTCCCCAAGGCTGGGATTCAGCTCAGTTCAACAAAATGCCACTTCGGCGGCCGCCAACTTACTGTGCTCGGACACCTCGAAGATTCTTGCCCGTGTCCGCCCCGATCATTAGAAAGTTCGCGCCATCAAGAATTTCCCATGCCGACCTGTGCCAACGACGTTCGCAGCTTTGTGGACCTCTGCTCATACTTCCGCCGGTTCGTACGCAATTTCGCTAATGTTGCGTGCCCTCTCGCACAACTTCTAAAAAAAGACGCGGTTTTTGTCTGGGGTCCGGCGCAAGCTACTGCGTTCGCTGAGCTTACCGTGCGGATCAATTCACCACCAGTTCTTAGCCAGTTTTGACGTGACCGCTCCAACGGAAGTGGTACCGACTGCCAGGGGTTACTGAATCAATGCTGTTCTGGCGCAGCGCCAGAATGGTTGCGACCGTGTTATTGCGTACGCTAGCTGTCTTCTGTTCCAAGCGGAGCGTAATTATTCCATTACTGAACGCGAGTGCCTTGCCCTCGTTTAGGCAGTGGGTAAATTTCGCCCCTACTTGTACGGCCAGCCGTTCACAGTTGCCACCGTCCATTATGCTTTATGCGGGATTTCATCCCTATAGGATCCTACTGGACGTCTCGGTCGGTGGGCGCTACGAGTCCAAGATTACTCATACACCGTTGTGCATAACAGCGGCCGATTGCATGAAGATGCTGATTGCTTGTCGCGCCATCCAGTAGACCCGCCGGAGCTTCCCGACAGCTGCGAGTATACCTGCGTGCTGTCGCTTACTACGTTTCAGAACATCGAAGATGAGCAACGCCATGACCCCTACTTGCAAGACGTCATTCTTCGGCTGACGTCTGAGACACATTTCGCTTCTCTGCATATGTTTGTGCGGTAGGATGGCGTCTTATACCGCTACAACATGCACCCTGACGGTCCTGAACTGCTCTTGGTTATTCCTACAACATGCGTCAAACTGTCCTCACACAGCTGCATGATGTGCGTACCGCGGGTCACCTCGGAGTCTCTAGGACGTATGACCGTGTTCGGCATCGTTTGTTTTGGCCGGTATTTACCGTCTCCTCTGCCGTAACGTAGCTTCCTGTGAAAAGTGCCAGTGCCACAAGAGACGAGCAGTACTCCCAGCTGGCCGCCTTCAACCCCTTGACGTGCCGAGCCGAGCCGTAAGTGGATAGCAATCGCTACCGACTACACGACCCGGTACGCGATCGCTCGGGCGCTTCCAACCAGCTGTGCAACCGACGTCACCGACTTCTTGCTCGAACACGCTATACTTCACCACGGCGCTCCTCGACAGTTCCTCACAGACCGGGGTAACTATTTCACATCGAAGGTTGTCCAGGACCTCTTGCACTCCTGCGCTACAAGGCACAAGTTGACAACGGCGTACTACCCTCAGACTAACGGCCTCACAGAGCGTCTTAATAGAACTATCAAAGACATGCTTGCTATGTATGTTTCCACCGACCATCCTAACTGGGACGCCACTCTGCCCTTCGTAACATTTGCTTATAATTCCTCCCGACATGACTCTGCTGTTTTTTGTCCGTTTTACTTCTTGTACGGAAGAAATCCCACGCTGCCATTTGACACCCACCTTCACGTCGTTCTCGACTCGTCGTCAGAATACGCCCGCCCATGACGCCATCTTAAGAGCTGTAGAGGCTGGCCAGATTGCACGCCTGCGCCTTACCGCTTCGCAGAACAAGCAACGACTCTTCAATGATGCCCGCCACCGCAATGCCCACTTAAACCCTGGTGATAGGGTCCTTCTTTGGACACCGTCACGACGAGTTGGCGTTTGCGAAAAGTTGATTTCGCCTTACTCTGGCCCGTACCGGTTCGGGCGCCGAGTGACCGACGTAACGTACGAAATAACGCCCCTCGATTCCACCACGTCTCGACCTTCCACCGATGCTGTACACGTCACCTGCCTTAAGCGATAGAACTCGGATGATCTATCCAGCACCGGGACAGTGCCTTCGCCGCCTGGGTCATGTTATCAAGCGCTGCCCGAGACGAAGCTGAGGACGCTTGTATGTTTTGTATGCCAGTTGCCAAATTGTAAATATCCCTGTAAATATATTTTAAACCTCATTTCCTTGTTCTAAACTCGTCGTAAGCGCATTTAAACCGTCCGCTAGCATTTAGTGAGACTTGTTGAGTACTGGACCAGCTGTCTCACTACCTGGAGTCTGTAGTAAGAATCAACCAGAAAACTTCGAACACCATCACATGTCGACAGTCTGTTGTAAGCTGTTGTAGTCTAAGACCATCTCGTGGCACAGTCAGTAATTTTTGGAGAGAAAGAGGCTCATTATTAGAAAAATATAGATTTTTGCCGCTGCGTATATACCTGCTGGCACGCTGCTCTGTTACGGATGGGTGATGGGATTAAACGATTCCAGAGGAGAGTGAAAAAAAGGAGAGTAAAAAAATAGAAATGCGCAAGTGCACCTGATACTAATATTTACAGGTGAGATGGCGGGTCATAAACGTTTAGGCTTTTCGATATGAAATGGTGAATCTTTAAAGCTTTGCGATTAGACAAATTTCTGATAGGTATTTGAACAATACATAAAAACCCGCTGTTCTGTTGAATTCCCGGGCACTGGACCTAAGTTGCGGCGCGCCGTTAACGGAGCATGGCAAATCATGTCTATTTGTCGCTCCAAAAGTTTTCTCTAGGAAAGCTGAGTGGCAATGGGTACGCCGCACCAAGACACTAATACCAAGTTTTCTCTAGCAATCCTAATATGGAATGAGTTAGTAGAGGACTCTGAAAAAGAAACTGAACAATTCTGTACTCACGGCATTCGCTCCAGGAGCAAAAGTGTCCCGTTGCTGATAGGCTTTCCAGGACTGAAGAGCTTATAGTCTAGGACTAAATTTTGAGTGTTGCCTCTGCAAGGAAAATAAGCGCAATAATATTTCGGACTGATAGCACTGCACAGGCTGAAACGTCGCTAATTGACTGCACGAAAAAAAAAAGACTGTATTTCGGCCTAAACCAGAGTGCCGTAAGCTGCTACTTTACACTGGACAAAGAAAGGGGGCAATGGATGAGAAGTTTTAGCATGAACAGGAAAATCGTATACGTTTGTCCAGATACGTATATAAATACTACGGTTTTTACGAAATCCCGAATTTCAGTAGCCATTCTAGCAGCTGTGCCGTCATACCATGAACCTAAAGGCAACTTTAACACAACTGCAACAAAAAGTGGGTAATATTGCCTGTAAATGCAGATTATATGTTACAAAAGTAATCTTGACAAACCGCAGGGCTGGTAATTGTGCAAATTTCTTACTAGCAACCTTTAAAGGTGCCTGAGCCATTTTTTATACAAGTGGTGAAAGGCATTTGGAGTGAAAATAGGCTGAAAAACTTTGCCGTAAAGAGTACCTCAATGCGTTCAGTAGAAGGGCAGTTATTGGCAATCAAACACGGCCTCCGCTGTGCTCCCGTTCCTTCTTGAATGCCTTGCACTGCACAGGCTACGGCGAAGTGGAGCGTGGCCTCAGGGAGCCTGGCTACAACGCTCCGCCTTCTATGGCACGCAGTTCAGATTTAATTTTGGATCTTAAAGTAGACGCCACGACTTCCGATTTTGGGGCTTACGACGCGCTAAACGTAAGCCAAACGCGGTTGTCCTCACCAAGCCTCAGTGCGCATAGCCAGTGTACTCGTGGTGGCGCCCCACAGCGGTCGCGGTGTAGCCGACCGCAGTGACCAATAGCAGCCACGTATTATTACCAAATAAGGCATCCAGAAGACAGTGAGGAGTGGGCTACTGTTTGAAAAGAGGGCGTTTGAGAGAAAAGTAACTTCGCGCTCCGCTTGCGAGCGCCACGCACGGCGCACGACAGCAAAACTTGGCTGAGATTTTCACAGCAGCGTATGCTACCCGCGGACTATATTATATCAGCAAGCCCAATGGGTGCTTCAGGGCCTCTTTAAATAGCGCGTAAACAGACGACGCGAGCACCTGGCGGCGAGCGGTAGTGATGCCGATATGGCGAAGGTTCCAGAACCGTACGGGACTGCCTAGGCAAGCAGGCACATCTCTCACGCCACATTTGCTGGTTAATCGGTTTATCTGTTGGCTTGCTTGCTCGTTGTTCCGCACGCGATTCGACTTGTTGCAACAATGCCGACGCGTTGCGTGGCTGTCGGGTGCACGAACAAGTACTCGAACACGAGTGTTGCCATGTTGCCACCTCTGATATTCGTAACGCCTACAAGAATCAAAATATGATGAAAACAACACGCAGTATGTACGTATGAGAAAGTGAGAAGTCTATTCCGTATAGTTTTGAGAAACATTCGCTGGCTATTATATCATTTTGTTGGAATAATGACGATGCGTGAAAGGATGCGATTGCAGGTGCCTGAACTAGATGGCGCCACCATACGGAGGAGGGGATCGGGAACACGTTGATTGCGCGTCTCTTCAGAATCGCATCTCGTCCTCTGTGCCTGCGCGCCTGCACTGAGTAGAAACATGGCGGTGCCCTTGCGGCTACTGAGTTTTATGCAGGACCTTTTACTTTAGAGTATATTATATTCACTCTATGATGAAGCTGCACCGGCTACATTTAGAGAGCATAATCTCTACATGAGGTGGCAAATGATGCCAGAATGCGATGGCGACAAATTGAAACGTGCGAAACATTACGCGCCATTTGCGCCAAGCCTCAGCTGATTCTGCTCCTTTACTACAGGTGGCGGTTATTGCCGCCGTAGGTCCAAGGTAGCTTATGTCCCTCAGCTTGAATGCGCTCCTCGTATTTGAACCCGCATCGATACTCTGTTCGTTGAACGCAGACAGTTAACCGCAAAACCGGCATGCGTTCGACAAGCATGCTTCGCATGAAAAGAACATCGCGGGGGCGCAACGGCATGGACACAGCGCACAAAGCAGCTAGGAGTACACTAACTTAATGGCTAGCAGACGTACGAAACCTGTTTGCTGATACAAGGGAACGGTACAACTAAGAGAAGCAAATGACATGGGCGCTGGTTCTTCATGGTGTACATCGTACGTCACTTCCGGCGAGTGGCTAATGCGGGCGTTCTTTTTTTTTCAGTGTCGTATGAAAAAAATCTAATTTCTGCGAGCGTTTTGTGGCGCATCCGTTCGTATTTAAAGCGCAAACTTTTGCACAGAGCCTACTGTAGGCATAAATGACCTGAAACGGGCTTTTGAGGCGCTGAAACATTTTTCTTGCAGTTGGCCTCTAACCACATCTTCAGGCAATGTTTTCCCTCCGATGGCTTCCAGCAAGCCACACCATATCTTCGATATCATATGCAGCAGACAAGCATCTCCCCTCCCCCCCACCCCCACCCCCCCCAAAAAAAAAGAAAAACCGGCAGATCCCACGGCCTGTGGGAATCGATGTGATGCGAAGCAGTGTGCGGGGTGCCTACCAAGTTGACGAACCGACCATAAGAGTACCAAGACGTAGGCGGCTTTTTCATGACCTACATGACACGCATGTCATGACATTTACGTTATGAGTCCTCGTGAGTCCCTTTTGCAACGCCTAGGAGACCATAAGGCGAATGCCTTAGCCATACTCATGACTATGACTTCCACGATTGACCTTTGGCCTTTTCGTTCACTTAGTACCCACGCCCGAACCCATTTCAGTGGTTTTTGAGTGTTAATCTTTTTTTTTTGCTGAGTCATTGTCATTTTGCTGAGTCGTGCTCATGACTTCTAGCATCATCCTTTAGTGTTGCCTTCACTTAGTACCAACGTCCGAACCCATTTCAATGGTTTTTTGTGTGAATGTTTTTTAGCTGGGTCATAGTCATTTTAGGCGGCTGTTTTATAACCTACATGACACGCATGTTATGACACTGATGTCATGACCCATCATTTGTGTTCGTCATACACTGTTGTCATACTAAGCCAAGTTAGGTACCTACCAATTTAACGAAACGACCGTGACAGCACCAAGACGAAGACAGCTGTTTCACCACCTACATGATATTGTAACGCCGCACCGGAAGAGAATAAAAGAAGCAGAAGAAGCGGCGTGAGGTTTTTCGGGCATCGGCTGTTTCGGACCGTCCCATGTCTTCTCTGCACCTTTCATTGTAGATAAATCCATTCTACATCCGTCACATTATTCATGTAATGACCTATCATTTATGTTCGTCATAGACTCTTGTCATAGTATGTAAATTTTGGTAAATATACCAAGTTAACGATACGACCATGACAGCACCAAGACTTGGGCGGCTAGATAGATAGATAGATAGATAGATAGATAGATAGATAGATAGATAGATAGATAAATACTGTCAAAGTGGCAAATGTTCACCATGAAATGCTTCGCATTTAAAACGCACGCTACGCAGTATGAGATAGCTAACAACACTTGGAGGTTGCTACATGAAATGAAAACTTTGATTGCGGATGCATAATTAGACAGCGCGCGCGGGAGAGCAAGACTGACAGGAGAATATGGCCCTCTGTGCCTGCTATGCTGTCCGGCTTGTGATTAGTCATCATCATCATCAACCCATTTTTATGTCCACTGCAGGACGAAGCCCTCTCCCTGCCATCTCCAGTTACCCCTGCCTTGCGCTTGCTGATTCCGATTTGCGCCCGCAAATTTACCAATTTCATCATCCCACCTAGTTTTCTGCCGTCCTCGACTGCGTTTCCCTTCCCAGAGCACCCATTCTGTAACTGTAATGGTCCACCGGTTGTCGACCCTCCCATGGCCTGGTCAGCTCCATAATTTTCTCTTAATGTCAACTGGCATATCGGCGATCCCCGTTAGTTCTCTGATCCACGTCGGCCTCTTTCTGTGTCTTAACGTTACGCCTAATATGTTTCGTTCCTTCGCTCTCTGCGCGCTCCATAACTTGTTCTCTAGCTTCTTTGTTAAACTCAAGTTTCTGCCACATATGCTAGCACCGGTACAATGCAATGATTGTACCCTTTTCTTTTCAACGAGAGCGGTAAGCTCCAAGTCGGGATTTGGTAATGCCTGCCTTATGCCCTCCAACCTATTTTTATTCTGTCAATTTCCTTCTCATTATCAGGCTCGTCTGTGAGTAATTCAGCTAGTTAAACGTACTCCTGTACAGACTCTAGAGGCTGACTGGCGATACTTAATTCTTGTTCCCTTGGTTAATCATAGTGCGTTTAATTATAATGTTCCATATGCGCACGCTGGCCGATTCCTAGTCGAGTGAAGGTCACACCAAGGTAGATTCTGTACGGAATGTTTGCTTGGCTCTACTCACCGCAGCAGTATGATATGTCAAGATTAGACGACGTCATATACTGCGTTTTCAGCTATTCTTATGTGGTGTTTGCTCTAGATATGCGACTCTGTTAAGGGTCAATTTCTTCTAGGAGTTTGGGGTGGTATCCTGTTGGACATAAAGCAAAGAAATTAGAAGGATAAAAGAAGCTCGCATATGTAGTGCAAACACCACATAAGAATAGTTGAAAACGCAGTATATGACGTAGTCTAATCTTTACATATGACACTGCTGCGGTGAGTAGAGCGATTTTTGAAAAATTGGCGGATCCCACAAATATTTGTCAGTTGGTTATAAGGGAAGCTTTCTTTGTGATTTACTGATTGGCGTTGTCAGGCTTCTTTTAGTGAAATGTCTTCACTTCAGCTTCTCACTGACATGCCGCATAACTCTCCTCTTTCAAAACTTGCTCTGATCCCATTCTCTTGACTTAACTTCCTCTCCACACTTGGCTGCTATTTAAGCCCACTTCTTCACTGAGTGTGTCTTGTTTTGCTTGTCTACTGGGGCACCTACCCGGTGGCATGGACCCACTCTGGGAGATTGGCTAAGATTGTCCACATAGACAGCGCTCTGGCTCTAGTAAAACGAGAGCCAAACCAGCTCTGGCTTGGCTCTGGTAGAACGCGCAGGTCTTTGTGGCCCAAAACATACAATGTCGTCACAAGAAGTAAAGAAAGGAGCAGAGCATCGATACAGACGCCCACTGTCCCTTTAAGGAGGCGTAACCAAAATTGACGGCGACAGCGTCTTGATGGATATGCTAAATACTACGTAGACTACGGAAAGATCTGTGGCATCACGTGATGTGTGATCGTCTATAGAAGGCCCGTGCTACCTTTGAAAGGGGACGTCTTTAACAAAAGACGAAAGAAGTGGCTATGGCCTTTTGTTTGATTGTATGGACTCGTGATCTCCTACTGACGTGATATCACATTAGTAGTGCTGGCACGCTGCCATTCTCGCCAATGTTCTGCGGTCCTGTGGTCAGCATGAAACAGAACACGTGCGATGGCTTCACCGTGTGTAAAATCATATTTATAAACAAAATGCTCAGATTTCCATCTGAAGCGGGCCTTTTAACCATTGGAGATCCTCGAGACAATACTTGGTTCAACAGGGGGAAGAATTATGATGACAATTGTGCCTAAAAAAGTAGAGCATTCATAATCTTCCTCGTGCACGCGACTGCAGTGGCTGGTAACTTGCAATAGGTGGTGCCCGTGAGTGCCGGCGTGGCAGACCTTGCTTTCGGCAACTTGTGCTCTGTAAGGTCTCTAATCAAATGAAAGTGTGCCCACCGTTAGCATGCCATAGAAATGTCAGCGGGAAGCTGCGGTCTGGGTACCTGACTCTATTGCTCACGTTAGTTCCTTATGAAGACTGCGACCCTGCTGTAATACTGCAATACTGATTTTTATCAAGTTTAGCCCGAAGAAAAGAAGACAGTTGGGTCTATTTGGGTGACGAAAAAGATGCACCTCTCACTCAACTGCGACTTCCACTCATGGAATACTCACGTCCCGCTGTTTTCCATAGCCATAGTGCGCACCCACTCTTCACCAGACGTGGCGAGGCGAGAGGAGACTGCTGCCTTTACCCATGCAAGGATTCCGTCTCTGGGAGTGACCAGCTTCTGCAGCTCCCGATTGTCGTTCAACAATTGTGTCTCCGTGATGGCCTGTGTGACGTTCACGAAATAAAACTCCGTGTTTTACACCAGCAATTTAAAGGGAGATGCAGTCCAGGAACGCTGAAAGCTTTTTTCGCAGGACTATTAGGGTGCCTTTTTGCTCGTCCCGTAACATTAAGTTGCATAAATTGCATACATCATTATACTTATGTTAGAATCACGCAGAAAAAAAAATATAGGAACGATGAAGAACAGGTACAGCCCATCAAAGTAGGAGAGAAATAGAAAACAAATACAATAGTCAACAAATCAAAGACTTAAGAAAAGCCGGTATTACCGGAAAGTTGACAAAATGAGCTTGCTATCAATATGCTGAATGTTGCTTGTTTTGCTGGGCACAGCTTCACCCAATAAATAGTTGGTTTCATGACATGCGTTGGGCTACTGCGATTGTTAATCGTCACTGCAGCGTGACACTTCTATACTTCTGCCCAAGATTAGCCGTATTTTTGCACAACGTTTTCGCCATCCGAATGCTTAATCCTTCTACCTGCGCCCCACCCAATGTAGACAGCGACGCTTCGTCGAGTACATGGAGCTGTCCACAAGGTAAGGTCACGGCTTTCGCTTAATTCTAAAGACAGAATCAAATACATTTCTTGGGTCAAATTGTCATGTTTTCAAGTCATCTCTGGCGCCCGATCGGGACCACGGATAGCGTATCCTATTAGTATCACCAAGAGCTACAGTCAAGCAGAAATGCACCCCCACGAAGCGTTTCAATGCGCTCGGCTGTAACCAGTGAGTTTTGTATGACGCTGTTTTGTTGTAGGAGCTCACTGATCGTCGAACGGAAGAATATGGCAAATAGTCGAACAGCGTAGGACTACTAGTTATAATTCGCGCGCTTCTTACTTTCACCGTAACCACGGATGCTGCCACGCGTATTGCGAGTGCCTTCGTTTTTTTTAATGTGTTGACGGCTTTTGAAAGTTGCCTGATGATGCCTGTTTCATTCAACCATGAAACAGGCATGCTGTTACAGCGACTTGAAAGCGAATGTTCCCGGACGCACATTTATTATCTGTTATGTTGGGCTGTCGAGACTTCGAACCAAACGTAAGTTTTACGACATGTCTGTGAGGAAAATTAATAGGTGGAGGACTTAAGGAATACTTTTCACAATTGATGTGTGACTGGGACAGCTGCCGATATGCTGAGTCGTTCACCCTGCGGTTATTAGACAACGCGATGGGGCAGTTTAGGACTTCAGCCCTGCGGCCGATGTGATTGCTTTCTCACGTGGCTCGCTGTTCGAGCAAGGCGAGATGAAGGACCGCGCGTTATCATTACATACATCCGTGCATAAGACCTTAAATTATATTCGCTGCACCTTCTTGTGTTAGATAAATGCTATAATGACGAGTGACGATCTGAGTAAAAATCCATCGCCTGTAAAAGTGGTGACCTAGCTTGTTATTTTTGGTCTCCGAAAAGGAGTGGCACGCGAAAGTGACTTCCTTATAAAGGCTTTCACAAGATCTGCTGATTACATGAAGTTTGTATTCAAGCGTATTGGCAAACTACTGTTTATCACTTAGCACGCATACGACGTGAGCTTCAAGCTATAAATGATCCCCCTGAAAATTGCCTTCTAATAGGGGCTATTTATTGGCACTTAATGTTATTTGACAAAAGTTTCTTTCCTTTTACTGGTACGTCACGCTGAATTGCACTTGTGAGGTCTTCTCGCGCCAGGGTTCTGCAAATTCACTTAGCTTTGTGCATTTTAATTTTGAAAGCTACCCACAGATTACCCCTTCTTGAATAACTTGAGTAATCTGGAATATGTCACTAGCGTTTATAAAAAGAGAAATAATACATTCTGCTGCTCGCAGCTAGCCGAGATAACGGGCTAATCCTCAAACATCAGCCCTGTCCTAATATACACTCATGCATACTCCTTGCCAGAACGCAAAAATCAATTATGAGAGTTTTTCCATGTCAGATGCACTTTCCGTTAACTAGAATTGTCGTATTGTTTTCTGTAGAAGCTATGCACTCCTTGAAGAAGCTTATTAGCATAATTAGGTAAGTATGCTTCACCGCTTGATTACGGAGTGCCTCCGTGATTGCTGCTAACTCTACTGAGTCTAGTTTCTTTTTGTAATATGCGATAAATATTTTGAGGTCACTTGCATGGTTATATTCCATATATGAATAACTTGAATGATGGACAAAGGCGATTAATTCATGAATGGCATTATCTAAACCCAGCCAGTTCACTGTTTTCACTGAAGTGAGGTGTTACCGATATTTTACTCCAAGATGCATTACACAATATTTGATGAATAAACGTAGGACGATATAATAGATATTTTTCTTCAGTGCTTTGACATTTCTCGTGCATCAATAATATGCTGGGATATTTAGACACCCTGTTGTATTTGAGGTCATGAGAATTACCACAAAAAGGGGCAAATCTTTTGGAGTTCTATATATCTTGCAGTCTTTCATTGATTCAAATATTATTCTACATTTCAACGACGCTTTCGTATATATCGTGCAAAGTTCTTGTAAGTACATTCGTCATTACGCTTGCAAGTGACATATGCATTCTGCGGCTATTTCCAATGGTGGTTCCTTTAATTTCCTGGGCACTGTACGATTCACTGTAGAATTGATATGTGCCTTTGGTCTAATATCAAAATTCACGGCGGCCTGTTTATCACTGGCAGCAAACTCTTCTTACCTGCCACTGCCTAGTGTACTTCGTGCTCTTTTCATGATTGCACCATTCTTTACATTGTCCTATATCTTTCGAATTTGGTATTTCTTTCTCACTCATTTTGCACTAAGCCATCGATTTTCACAGTTCAACTAATCCTAACTGATTTAGAGGCCGAAATGTGTAGGGTTAATCGTTTCTTTGGCTTTTTTTGGCCGGGGTAGGTTGTCTGTTTCTTGTAATGGTACATGGCCCAAATGATGAATCGCGGTCTCTGAAGTTATTTTAATGTCCCAGTTAATATCTCTATGCTATCAAACCTTGCCAAAATAAATTATGGACTTTTACGTGCCACATCCACGATATGGCAATGAGGCACGCCGTAGTTGGGGACTCCAGACTAATTTTCACCACGTGGGGTTCCTTAACGTACGCGTAAATCTAACTACACTAAAATTCTTGCGTTTTCCCCACCAGAATGCGGCCGCCACGGCGTTGATCAAACACGCGACTTTGAGCTCTGCAGCCCAACGCCATGGATGGATGGATACAACTTTATTTAACGTCCGGCAAGGTTTAACGCAACCCGTGCAAAGGTATTCCACAGAGCGACGTCAAGGGCCTTCCTCAACGCCGCCTCACGGGCTTGCTGGACTGCCCACGTCTGGACGCCGAGGTATGAGCTGCGCAGGGCGGTGGCCCACCTCGACGAGATGGTACCCGGTGTAACTGCTATCCTTTCTATAATTACGCTGCACTCCCACAACATGTGTTTCAGTGTTGCTGGCCCTTCCTAGCACAATTTTCACTTGTCCTGATGCTTATCTTGGAAGAAACGTTTCAGAAGGAATGGGTTAGGGAAAGTGTTCGCCGGGAGCTGTCTCCAGGTGACGGCCCGCCTCCTTTTCAATATGGCGGTGGGTATATCCTTCTGGCGTTTAGATATGCTTTGGTTATGTCATTGTATCTATTGAGCCTGTCCCGCTCTGCGCGAGCAGTGTTCACTATCGCGCGAGAGGCGTTGCCGTATTCGGCGCGGCGGTTTATGTCTCGCGCCGTTCGGTGCGCCGTCTCGTTTAAGTTCGGGAGCGCGTCGTCTTCCGTGATGACGTACGCGGGGAACCATACGATCGCCGAGCTCGCAATGCCATAGCCACTAAACAAATGCGGCGGGCCATGCCTTGCTTATAAAGATAAAAGCTTAATGTCGCATACGCACATGCTTGATCACTGCACGTCTGCGGCGACATATGTATTCACAGTTCTTATGTCGCAATCGGGCGTTTCAAGGCGAGAACATTCCATTTCAACATACTCAACTTTCAGCAATAGAGTAGCCTGACTCTATCATTTGTTTCGCAAACGTTTTCAACATTACATTGTTTTAGCGAAGATGGCGTCACTTCAATAAAACAATGAGTTCCCGCCTATTCACGGGCGCGAAATTTATGGCTGACATCTGTGACGAAAACAGTTCACGAGATTCCATGAGATCTTCAATGTCGCACTTTCAAACAAATATGAACAGTGAAAGAAGGCATGAACAAGATGCATATGCATGAAATCTAGGGCGACTCGCGGTTTGGACTAACAATCGCAGATATCTCACGCCACAGAGCACATTAGCCGACACCGTTTTTGCAATTTCCTACTATAAAAGGGCTTGATGTACATTTCTGCAATTCCTAATGAACTGAAAGATTCTGACCTAAAGTTAAAATTTGAAAATAATGCAGAGCTTACGAGCCCTCCCGATGTAAGGTAAAAGCTGTCCCACGACATGAGCATCCCAGGGTATGAAGATATGGTCCACGTGTGGCCTGGAACGACATCCTCTGAAAAAAAAATCATCCAAAATACATGCTATTAGTGTCAGTTTAATGTTGTGAGTTATGCGTCAGGGTCTTGTAAATCCAGCGAGCGTAAATGTGCAATTTAATAAGCTAGAGGGCATGCTCGTGTTCGCCGGGAATAAATCAGCGGGGATCTGACGGCGCTGCTACCGCGCTCTGGATAATTGTGCTCAGCGCTTGCCAGCTGCATTGACGAGATTTAATACAAAGGAAGCACATCTTGATTCTGCGCCCGGCCCACGCGACAACTTGTAAAAGGGCACAGCAAAACAGCGCGAAAATAGTCTATAATGAGACAACTAGAAGAAAAATGAAAAAAAAGTGATCTTTTAGGTAGTGGAGCCACCCTGAAATATTAAGGCAGAGAGGAACCCTTTTGAACCATAGACTAGGGATAGATAACAGAAATGAACTTTTCACCCCAATGCTAGGGTAAGGTAATTACATTGAGTGCAACAATGAAAGTTGATTCAATAATTGCTTCTGCATGGACCTCACATATCCAGGGCGTTACTTTTTAAGTTTACGGAATTTTTAAAAATCGTCTGCGGTAGGTAGCATAATTCTTATTGTAGAGCTGGGTTACTCGAAGGGCGGACATTAGTAGCACGACAAATCGAAACACATATTCAAGTTATTAACAAAAATTTACATATTAACTTCATAGGTAAATGTTTTACACATTGCAATTTACGAATTGTAGCAGGTGGCGTCCACTTGAAATGAATTTCCAGGATAAACTCGGCCATGTTTCTCTTTTAGAGGAGGCGGGGGGGGGGGGCGAGGAGGGGGCACATGCCTGGTTTACCTCCTCCTCACCCTTGAGCCATTTCATCACCTACGTCGAAAGTCCAAAGTCAAGTTCAGGGGCGGTATACTGTAAGAGTCTACCTAGTGGACTGTCCATTTCGGCTGTCGCTGATTGGCTGCTGCTTTACGTGCAGGAAGGTGCCAGCCAGTCTCCTTCCTGCACGTCAAGCAGCAGCCAATCAGCGACAGCCGAAACGGAGAGTCCACTAGGTAGACTCTTACGAAATACCGCCCCTGGTCAGAATGTACATTACCCACTTGTCAATAACAAGCAAGTTCCCAATCGTAATGACAAGCTACTTCTTTTTTTAACTCGAGGCTCGAGTCTAGAGTCTGTAAAGGAGTACGTTTATCTAGGTCAATTGCTCACAGGGGACCCTGATCACGAGAAAGAAATTTGCAGAAGAATAAAATTGGGTTGGATTGCATACGGCAGGCATTGCCAAATCCTGACTGGGAGTTTACCACTGTCGTTGAAAAGAAAAGTGTAGATTCATTGCATTCTACCGGTGCTAACATATGGGGCAGAAACTTGGAGGTTAACAAAGAAGCTCAAGAACAAGTTAAGGACCACACAAAGAGCGATATAACGAAAAATGTTAGGCCTAACGTTAAAAGACAGGAAGAGAGCGGTGTGGATCAGTAAACAAACGGGGATAGCCAATATTCTAGTCGACATTAAGCGGAAAAAAAGGAGCTGGGGAGGCCATGTAATGCGTGGGATGGATAACCGGCTGACCATTAGAGTTACATAAAGCATACCAAGAAAAGGGAAGCACAGTCGAGGGCGGCAGAAAACTAGGTGGGGCGATGAAGTTATGAAATTTGCAGGCGCTAGTTGGAATCGGGTAGCGCAAGACAGGGATAATTGGACATCACAGGAAGAGGCCTTCGTCGTGTAGTGGACATAAAATATAGGCTGACGATGATGATGACTACACCTTTGCCGAGACGCAGTCACAACTTTTTTTGCGGTGGCGCTAATCATCCGCATTAAACCATAACTGTGACGTTGTCGCACCATGCATTTATGCTCGATCACAAGTATGAGCTCAAAGAAAACACACAGCTCGTTTGACGACTCCATCTTCTGCTGGCTGGAAAATGTCCACAAAAATATAAAGTGAATAATCGTGTCAGTCTATTACCACTTTTTTTACTATAGGACTAAATACTTCAAATTTCCTAGAACGTGACAAAATTAATGGACATGAATAGGATCAACCTGCAAACTCACTCCAAGCCAATTTCATTAATCCCACAGGAGTAGCACTTTTCAAACACGACCGTATCGAATTATGGGTAAAATGCACACTACTTGAAGTCGGTGATGCAAAGGATGCAAATGTTGCCAGAGCGATTAGCTTGAAAACGCAGTCGCGCCGAATTGAACGTCTAGACCACAGCGGCATGGTAAACGGCGAACCTTCTATCAGAGCAAAACACGTGCGTTTGAAACATTGCGTTCTGCTACTTTCCGGTGAATGTCAAGTTTCGGTTACGTAGCACTGTTTCTTTCGGCGTCCTCGCCGAGAAAAGTGGTTTCCCCCGAAATTTATCAGGTAATTTTCGAACACTTATATGCAAATATATCCATCACCCTCCGGCAACAAGCCACGCTTTCCCTCATGCATCTTGCCAGCGAGCTCGTCCTACCTGGTTCCTTCTGAAGAGCCGTGAGATGCCAGGGGAAAATGTAATGTTTCTGGAAGCGCAACATGCCGCGATAAAGGAACCACGCATCGTGACCAAAATACAGGCCCTCGGAGTCTCCGACGACCTTGACCAGAGCTGAACAAGCCAGTATCTGGTCGATTGAATACAAATCTTCCTCCCGTCCCAGGACGTGTTCCAAATCCTGGATGTCTCCCAGGGCGTTGAGGTACCTGGATAGTAGGTTGTGATTAATGAAAGCATGATGCGTTAAGTTATTGCCTCCATATACACATGTATTTTGTTTTTAGGAAAAGTAATAAATACGCAAGATCTAAAATTTCTTTCATCGTGCAAGTTCTACACCATTAAATGCTTGGCAGGAAAATATATTTTAGTATGGTGTGGTCGCAGGAGCTGGTACAGTCGAATTGCGATAGTGTGTGTATATGAGCGACGGCAGAAATTACTAAAAAATAGTCCTGGGGAGCTATAACGTAAAGCTATTCCAAACTTTTTCTATCACATTTCTGCAATCAGTCCTCCATGATTGGTCAAAACTTTTTCGGGCCACCCCCACTTGTCTGTCATGCGACGTCAGGAAAACGGCGAAAACGTCTGATCTGATATGATGTGTACACACTGATTATGCATGATCAGATCGAACAAAAGAAAATAAATATTTCTGATTGTACGATTTTTTCGCCATCAGCCCTCCACGATTGGTCAAAAGTTTTCGGGCTGCGTCTCTGTTGTTTGTCAGCCACGCGACGTCACAAACCACGAGAACTCACCACTTCAATGTGACGTGTACGCATTAAAGCTGCATTAATAGGCCGAACGGATGTTTTACAGGAATAGGCGCAGAGTTCCACGTTCCGAAATGAATAGAATAATGCCTGCCCACCGATCGCTCCGGCACTGGCTACTCGGAGCTGACGGGAAAATTGAATCATTTGCGTGTTATAAATTTTTTTACTTGGCCGCATAACGCTGTGGCGCCCTCTCGGCACGTACACGACATTGCATTGCGAATTTTCTTCGCCAAGGATTCATTTTAGTGGTAGGCAGTTTTACCGGTCCGTTGCACGCCGCCGCGATTTTCTACCAGCCACTGAAAGCAAGTGAGCGAGAAGCGAGCCAGTCGCCGACGCCGGCTCCACCCTCCTATCTCAGCCCGACCGAAACCCTCTCCACTTCTGCATGCTCCTCGCATTTTGGAAACTAATTAGATAAGAATAGCCTGCCAAGGTAAGCATTGCTATTCGTTTTGAAAGCAAAACCAAAGTACCTCCTATATATAGGAGAGCATTGCATTGGCCTCTTCAAACAACAGTGCAGGTCACTGCGTTCCCGATGCTTGCGTCGGCGGTTACGTGAATTTGGCGTCACGACATTGGAATAAAAGCAGATTGGAATAGTTTTTCGTTATAGGGCCCCTGATGTATCAACGAAAACAAGGCAAATTTGTCTCCTCCTTTATCAGAACTATATTTCCAAACATATACATTACATTTGTGGCCAATTGTTTATTTAGTATATTTATTTAGTATTTATTAATTCATATTTATCTACCTCTTTGGCTATTGCAGCATTACGGTGAGACGGGGTGTGCATTTGATGAAGCAATGATAACAATATCACTCTCATAAAGCACGAACAAAATCTTCATTATAAATAGGATAAAGGAAACCGTGCGATAATCCGTTCCAATCACTTGTTCACCACACACAACAAGTTTAGTCAAAGGCGTCGGCATTACAAAGAATCTCGCGCATTTTCAATAATATCGATTTACAGTAATATATATTTTGAAACATTATTTCAATGGCAATCGTCCAAGTTGGGCAACTTTCGTACTTCTTAACTGAATGAATGCTTTCTTCCGTGATTGAGTGATTTTTTGCTACTACATCAAAATTTTGCTTGATTACGAATGAAGTCGGCACAAATGTTTATACCAAATCTTACCGTTTGAAGAAACTGTGCAGGAACCACGGTTCAAAATATGAATAAAGTCACAATTGAAACTGCACAAAACGGAATAAGCTATCGACTGTAACTCTGTCTCCCTGAAAAAAAAAACTGCGCAGCAACAGCCGAAAGCAGCTTATCTTAAAAGGCATTTCTGCAAAATGTCACGACAAGTATTACTTATCGTCAGGACATTGAACAATATCGTGGCAACGAACCACGCTAACTCTGGTAAGCTCCTCCTCACCACGCGGCTCATTTTAGCACTAGCAAAGTTAATTAGCTGAATTATGACGAAACATCAGGGAGGCTCATTTAGCAAAGCTTGCAAAAATGCAGAGGAAATTGATTCCTACCATTGCCAGAGGAACAGGTGGAAAGGTCTGGGCAGAGAGATGCCGACACCACAAACGTTGAATTACAACTGAAATTTAACTGACACGAAGCTGTCGAAGATGACCCTGAAGCGTGCTGCTTGATGGTACACATGTCCTTCATGCGCCTAAATCAGAACCTACGAAATTGTTCTTCTAAGCATTTAGCATCATAAATGAAGGCGGTAACTGCATTAGCGCTGATTGTGTCAGTATTACGAAGAAAGAGATGGAGTATCTCAGTCAGAGCATGAGTGACCCGCATGCGTGTAAATAATGCTGTGTTTTATGGTTATTGCTTTCTGTAGATGTGTATTAAGTATATTCCATTAATAATGGAGTGTTGGTACTGTCTGCAAATAAGTTATATTGCGCTGGGAACATGAATGAAAAGTTGATTTTCGTGCCCATCAGGAGGAGAAAATGACGCCCATTGGAGCTCTAGAGCGACATGCACGTTTCTGGCAATGTCGGCTCGCCTGCCGTTCGTTGCATGTTGCTTCCCATTACCTGCACCTCTTTGTGTAAAATGGTTCCTTTTGATGAGTTTCAGGCGGTATATAGTAATAGGACCTAATAGTAGAGCATTTCACGGGCCAAGGCTTACCTGTAAGACCGCGGGCCCCGCCTGGTAAAGCGCTTTTTTTTAATTTTTATTTTTTCTTTACACTAGCGGGCCTTCGACTTGCAGCTGCAGGCACGCATCCGTTCGCTGATGAACTTAACGCGGGCCTTCTAACAAATAGAAGTGTTATTGCAAATAATAATGTTTCATAGTATTCTCAACATAAACTGTACATCAGAGATTAAAAAAAAAGCGCCTTGCCACAAATTTAACCAAGCCTTTGCTTCTGTGGGCTTTTTCATCCTAAGAAAACGCTCAGCGACGCGGTTGGCAATCATGGTAGATAAAAAGCGCGAAAATTAGGCCATGGACACGTAAAGATGTTGCACGACACAAGCGTTGAGTCCCTTAAATATTCGGGTCTCCTGTTTCGAGTTGTTTTTTCAGTAAGGCTTTTCATGTAAGCTGTACACTTGGTGTGCTGAAAATATGGCTTTTGTTCTCATTGTCGGGTGGTCACTGTAGTTCTGTTGTAATATCTTTTGATGCATCATCAATAACATTGCCGCTATATCAATATTGGTGGGCTTGGGCGAGGACTTGGCTTGGAGGTACGATCCTAGGCTAGGAGCTGCCTTCGGATGGGCGTGCCCGAGCCTGGCCCGGGCTGCAAAATAAGGCATGTGCAGTGCCCTATTTCACAGTCTACATGTACAGCAATTGCAAAAAAAAAAGCCAGGCCTCCGCGGCACACGCAGCACAGTCACAGCGTAAGCTAGACGAGCGTTTCGACAGTACTACCACGGCCGCTGTTTTTATCCAGCGGCCGTGGTAATACCTAGTAATTTGAGTGAATGCGTCACGAACGCGCTTGGGGCGCCTTCGCGCGTGCAAGCCGACGCATTCCATCGCCGATGGCTAGCGCCGTTTGGCTCAGCCAAGCAGCCGACAATGCAACTACGGTTGTCACATTTGCTCCCGTTGCAACGCGCCCGACGCGGCCTGCTTGGGACGCCGTCGCGCGTGCAAGCCGACGCGTTCCATCGCCGACGGCTAGCGCCGTTCAGCCCAGCCATGCAGCCGACAATGCAACTACGGCTGTCACAATCGCTCCCATTGCAACGCGCCCAATCAAGTGCAATCAACATGATCCCGAGCTCCGTCGGTAGGTTTAGCAGCAGCAAAATTTACATTGTCTGAAAGGTTGTATTTGCCAGCGCCTAAGCAGGCGGTCCCACTGCGGCGGCACGAACCCCCCGTTTTCAGTACTTTTGCAGTAACCATGGCGGCTCTTCTACTTAGGATATGAAGTTGTCGTATAAACCATAAAAAGCCTAATTCTTGTAGATTCCAACTATATATAATATAAAGAAATTGATTAATGCGATTTAGAAATAAATGTTCAAGAACAAGCATGAGATACATGGTTTTTGCGAACTGTGTCTCAGTGGTCACCATATTTAGAATAAACTACCGCACTTACTGAATTGCGACCTGCTCTGTAGCTTTAGGACATATTTATCTAGTTCCTAGACGTAGCAAAATAATTTTGAATTTTTACTTTTTGGATAACTTGCTTTTGAAAATTACCAAATATCGCAATCTTCTGTTGTAAACAGCCCCGCAACTACATGCTCAAGGAAGGCATATTTTGGACAAAGTAGAGTTCAAGGAATTTACATTTAGGACGCAAAATTTCATTCATGTAACTTTATTAGTGTTCCTAATAATGCGGCTGAAATTAAGCAATATTTAGAATTCTGGTTTTATTTTTGCCCATTCTTTGCGGGAGGGTACTAAATCTACGAAGCTGCGGTTTAAAACTAATAAAGGTACATGAATGAAAATTTTCGTAACCATTCTGTAACCATTAAGGTTACAGAATGGATACCAAGAGAAGGGAAGCGCAGTCGAGGTCGACCGAAAACCAGATGGGATGATGAAGTTAGGAAATTTGCAGGCGCAAGTTGGAATACGCTAGCGCAAGACAGGGGTAATTGGAGATCGCAGGGAGAGGCCTTCGTCCAGCAGTTGACAAAAAATAAAGGCTGATGATGATGATGATGATGGCGGTCTCATTGCTTTGCACGTGAAAGCGACCATAGAGCACTTCTCTGATGACACCTCCAGACCTCGTGCTCGAAGATAGCATAAGTTACTGTGGCCGCTTTTTGGAGTCTGGCACTCACCTGGGGATGTGTAACTCCTGATGACTAAATGAATATATGGTCCGCATAGATCGACACGTGGACGGATTGCGGAAAGGAATTAACCAGGTCGATGAACATGAGATTAAATAGAGTGGGGCTCAAGACTCCGTCTTGTGGTACGCATACGGTAGGTGCTGTGCTGCGATGTCACACCATCCTCTGTTTGCACAACGAATGACCTATCCTTCAAGTATCGGAACATTCATCGATAAACAAAACCACCTATGCTGACATCGCCCAAAGCGTTCAGGATGGCTCGATGAGTTGTCATCAGCGCGTTTGACGTCCAGGGAAATCTCCGCTGACAGTCTCCTTAGGCGTTTTTCTGCTGAACAGACGAGAGAAGATCAATGACGTTGTCGGTAGAAGAACGTCCACATGGGAAGCCGGCCATAGCGTCAAGGTATATCTCGTGCTGTTTTAGATACCACTCTAGACGTGTCAGCACTATCCTCTCCATCATCTTTCCCTAGACAACTGACTAGAGCAATAGGACGATAAGGCGCAACGTCTAGAGGTGATTTGCCTGATTTGAGCAGAGGCACAAGGCGGCTAGACTTCTGCAATTTCATGCAATGGACACACACATCCCCATCAAAGATCATTTTAGTCCTAATGATGCAATGATTTTCACTTGGGGACGTATTCTCGGACGATCACTTATGGCAATACTATTGCCTTCATGTAACCCATTGCTCTAAGCACGCACTGACAGTGATATTGCAGAAAGCTGTTGTCCGAGAGTACGTCCTTTGTTCAGAGTGGATCACCCAAAGATTTTAATACAATATAGAGTTGGTTACGTTCACAGTTTCAGGAAAAAAATGCTATAGGTTTGTTTTTATGCACAATAAAAGAAGGTGGCAATGTGATTATAGCTCATTGAAAACACATCCAACAAGGACGAGTTGGCAAATAAGTTTATTGCATGAAATTTGATCAGTAACAGAAGATGTATGCGCTTTGTCAAATCCTAATCATATTGCTTGCATCAGAGATAGTAACGCACAAATTTCAAGCTGCACATTTTCCAAGCAGCTAAGTGTGCCCCCCCACAAGACGAGTAATTAACGGAGAAAGTTGGGTTAGCTTGTGTTAGTGCAGTTGCTGTGACATAGTTACTAGCGCGGCCAACGAAAAAAAAAAGGTCGGACTCGGTCCGGTCCCACCCATTTTCCGTTAGTCTTGTTCGCGTGATTAATTATGTCACAACCCACACAAGACTGTCAAATCTGGTAGTCACTTTTTATTAGCCACATTTAAGGGGATGTTAGTGCCGGTTTATGCCAAACTATAGCAGGCAGGCATGAACTGGCCATGCATACCCATATGTAAATAATAAAAAGCAGAGCCACATACACAGCGTAAACAAATTGCAGAATAAATAGCCAAATTACCAGACAAAACCTATCGCACTTTGGCAGGAAAAAATTAAAAATAACGAAATTACATAACCATCAATTACTAAAACTGTCATATGATCAGCAAAATTGCTGCTTGAAAAATTACTTGCACTAAGCCTTTCACAACTTGTGCACTGTATGCAGAGAGAGCTTGACGTAGTAAAAAAACCTCATATATGCTCAACAGGGGCGAAAACGTGGTTAGCGCGACAAATTGGTCGCCATTATCTCGGTATATACTACACAAAACTGAATTTTAAATTAACGGAGAAATAACAATGTAGTTCTCACAGTGATGGTGCAGAGCAAGGCAACCCTTTGCGATGCGTTGAAAGCTGACCTCCAAACGACCAAATTGTCAATGTCCCTACATTGAAGCAGGGTAGTTAAATGACGAACATGCAGCATATCCTGGCGTTCGCGCACTTCGTCAACAAATGGCAAAACACTTTTACCAATCACTGACCTAATAACGACGCATATAAGACGCGCACGCACGCACGCACGCACGAACGCGCGCGCGCGCGCGCGCGCACGCACACACACACACACACACACACACACACACACACACACACACACACACACACAGTAAGGATGTTCTCTCGCGCTCACGAGAACGCAAATTAAGCCGGCGTGGCAGCAGCGTCCGACGCAGAGACGGCACACTTCACGAACTATACACATCAGCAGAACGACGCACAAGCCAGAACAAAGTGCGTTGATGACGCCACTCGACACCAAATGCGTCGTCGATAAAGCCGCATTCAAAAATCAGGCAAGTTTGCACTCGG
This sequence comes from Dermacentor silvarum, assembly GCF_013339745.2. Taxonomy (NCBI): domain Eukaryota; kingdom Metazoa; phylum Arthropoda; class Arachnida; order Ixodida; family Ixodidae; genus Dermacentor; species Dermacentor silvarum. The sequence continues at coordinate 127,027,631 of NC_051160.1, forward strand.
TCGTGCAAAGGTTATGCACAGCGAAGCTTACTGACTGCTACTGCTAGGTATGAACTTGGTTGCTGCTAGGTCCTAACTTGGTTCAACTTAACTACGCATGTAGGAAGGTATACTCGAGCGATAATTTTCGGAGGTACCTTCCCTTTCGCGACATTTCGCTTGACTAGCGCTGGATGCGTGGGCGCCTACGAGCGACAGCGCTCCTGGCATGGCACAATCGCAGGCAGGCTAGGCTAACCAAGGTTGGCACTGTGCCAAGAACGCTGCTGCTTGCCGACGCCGAACGCGTTGGAGGCTAGCCACTCGATATCAATCGGGCAGCATCGCTGTGTCTTGGGCTTTGCGCGGCCTAGTGCAAGCTTTCGTTTTTTAGGGGCGAAGCTCTTTAGGGTGTGGGTCGTTCCCTCCTCTGTAGTAGCAGTAGTAGTAGTATGTAGCCACCTCTAGTTTATGAATTGCTCAATAGATGGCGTTGTGTGTCGGTAGCCACCTGTAGTTTTATGAAGTGTTCACAAGATGGCGTTCCGGTTCCGCTTCCACTTCCGGTTCTACTTCCGGTTCCGGTTCCACTTTGCGCGCGTTCGGTGCGAACGCGGGCAAAACGCCGACGGCGTCGACAACAGTTCTGCGCGTTGCTGGTGCTGCTGTATGTCCAAGTTTATACCGCTGATAAAACTATCTTGAGTCGACCCCATGGCTGCTTCGCATACTACTCAGGGTTCCCCTACGGGAAGATGGTGTAATTTTCTCTCTCGTTCCCGACGCGCGCTCTCTTTATCTCTCGTCCGTAGCTGTGGTTTACCCGAATGATCTCCCGGTGCTTCGCCCACTCATCATAATTCACTTCGTGGATATGCTGTGATTGTTTTTCTCCTGGCTCAGCGCGCCCCGGAGAGAGGAGAGGTAGGTGTCGGGAAGGCAAAGAGCTGGCGAAGAGGAGACCACGTGAGCATGCACGTGGTCTTCTCCTCCTCCTTCTTCTCTGGGTTGCCATGGCAACCACGACTACGCACCACAAATTGCGGCTGGCTTAAACAGCTTCGCTGGTAAAACACGAACACCTTGTACCATTCACAAACATTCGCCAACCAAACGACGATATGCTGCGATATAACGGCCCTGCCCGGTTGATACGGCTGCTCCGCAGGTTGCTGTCCTCTATGTTGAAAGCAACGTCGTTGAAACATGCCGCATAAACTCGCATAAAATGTGAATACCAGCCGCCACCATTCATGTGAAATTGATTACCGGGGAGCACCGTGCCGGGGAGCGCAATTCATTTTCCAGGGCAGCTCGGCTCTCGGACAGTGGCGCCGCCGTACGGGAGAACGTGAACCACGGTGGCGCCTCGGATCTCTTTGTGCCCCGGTGCCGGGCGCCGACGCGAAGCGGCGGTCGTTGAGGTGTTCCGGAGCGCTGCGTAGCAACACCCCAAATAAAAAATGCCGATCCAGTCAGGTAGACTAATCCCTCCCTGATAGTGAGATTATATTCGGATCATCAGAACAGTGATGAGTTTATTTAGGAATAGCATCGATCCCTTAACAGCAGCCACAGTTGTACCTACAAGTCTGGCTGGTGACAGTGATCTGCCTTTTCCCGTCCTTCGGCTATTCCTAAATGAACGCATCACTGTTTTGATGATCCAAATATAATTTCACTATAGGGAGGGAGCAGTCTACCTAACTGGAGCAGTATTTTTTATTTGTGGTGTTGCTACACTGCGCTCCGCATCTACCCAACGACCGCCGCTTCGGGTCGGCGCCCGGCACCGCGGCCACCGGGGCACAAACAGATCCCAGGCGCCGCCGTGATTCCCGTTCTGCCGTGCGGCGGCGCCACAGTCCGAGGGCCCAGCTGCCCTGGAAAATGAATTGCGCTGCAGCGAGCCAGAGGCCGACGTTGCCAGAGACGACGACACGGTGTAGACAACTATGTAAACATGGCCGCTATCACGTTTATTCGATAAGGTCCATCTAAATAGGTCGCGAAGCTTGGAACGAAAAGCTTGCCAAAACCTATCGCCAGAGATATCAGTTAGTGCTTGACGATTGAAGCGCGACTAGGTGAGGGGGGGGGGGCAAAGACTGAAACCGGGAAACCTATGTGAAAAAAATATTTCGGAATTTTAAATCAAAATACGGTCATACGAGTAAATATTCCTTTTCAAATATTTTTGCTGTACTAAAACGACAAATCTGAGGGTTTTTTTACAATTTATTCGTTCGTTCTAGGTGACCCCTACCAACCAGTTATTCCGGCGCAAGGCTTGGCAAAGCTGCGCAAACCACATACTCTGTTGTGCGGAATGGCGTTGCTCACTCGAACGCGGCGGTTTCATCAGAGTTATTTTTTAAATTTTCTTGCGTGTTGGTGCAAAGCTTGGCGTGCGCTTCACTCCAAATTTCGCGTCGCCTAGCGCACGGCGTTCGCTATCGAAAGCTGTGAGTGCAGGTTTTTGTTATGCTGCAAGTTCACGCGGCGGCATCCGACGCGCTGTCTCGTCATGACGGTAAACATGGAACGCTCCGCGAGTAAACGTCGCGCTATGTTCGTTCGCTCTCCAGGACACAGGCTCTGAGTGTTCTACAGACAACAAAATTAGTAAGTTGAATGTTTTCTAAATGATAATGTGGAGCAATGTTGTCTTGTCTGATAACTGTTGGATATGAATACGTTGTGTCGCACGGAATTGCGAATGAGTCTGTCAAAAGGTTTCGCATATGTTGCGATACATTATCACTGTGTGCTGGCCATAGTACTTTTCATCCATTGAAACAAGGTTTGTTTGCTGAATAGTAATGGTTGCATTTTTCTAGAAGAATAAATGTGATTTTGCTTTTGAAACCTCTATGGCACTGTCGTGTATTTCCATCGTATTCGCTCACCTTCCTATGGAATCTACAGGAGCAATTGCCGTCAATAACAGCCTAATTATGATCACATTAAGACATACGCCACTCCTATTGTTTAAGGAAATGCTGGCGCTTCAGCTGAGGCGAGTCGCAAGCTCGCCTCAGCCTCAAAAGAAAAATAGCTGGCGGCGTAGCGGTCGAAATTCCCGACGCTGACGAAATTCAAACATTGGCGCCAAACAGCATAAGATTTTGACGTCACTTTTTATTTTTTGCTTGCTGTTATTTGTCCCCCCCGATACGTAGATGGCGACGGTTGCAACAAGCCGCCATTTTCTTGACATGTGGGCTTCTATGGAAGCTACTCTACCAGGGCGATTATCAAAGCTAACACAATCATTTTGAAAACCTAAAGCAAGCAAGTTCCGCGTTTGGTACGAAACAACAGAGGTCTGACTTGCACGAGCACTACGTTTTTTTTTCTTTCATGTAAGACGCTTCTGATAGCTCACATGCGGTTTTATCTTTACTTCTGCCCAGGATCTTCACATCAATAAATCTCGCAGCGGCCAGTCTGTCTTGTGGAAACTCCTATGTAGGACAAACTGGCCGCTGTGTCAGTGATCGAATGAGGGAGCTTGATAACAACATGAAAGACTGGAATGCACATCTGTCAGCGCACTTTAAAGCCTGCCCTTGTCCTGCGAGATTTCATGATGTGAAGATCCTGGGCTGAAGTAAAGACAAAACCAAACGAGCTATTGGAAGCGTTTTACATAAAAGCAAAAGTAGTGCTTGTGTAAGTCAGACCTCTGTTGTTTTGTACGAGGAGGAACTTGCTTTCTTTAGATCTTCAAAATAATAGTGTTAGCCCTGATATTCGCCCTCTGTGGTCTGCCCGAAGTGGCTGGTGCGCCAGCGCGTTGGGAAGAGTATATATACAGTATCTCGCTGTGTTTCAAATAAACTTGTTAGTAGCGCCTGTGACGTGTGTCTGTGTATCTTCTGTGTATTGGTACCTTTTCACTACAATATGTCGTTCAGCAAACACCAACTTTCCCAACACGAAGTCCTTCTGCACAATATGATTATGAGTGACGCTGCAGTGGGGAACTGTGGATTAACTTTGAATACCCGGTGTGATGGAATAGTTCGGCACGTATGTTTGTGTGCAGTCAGGCGGTAATGAACGTCAGAGACGCACGAAGGGATGTAAACAAACATTTATCTAACATGATAGGACTGAGACAAGAGAAGCACTAAACACAGAATACAGAGCAAAAGTCCCTGCAACCCACACGTCTACACGAAGTCCTGCGCGCAGCGTTCAAGAGAAGAGCAAGTAGGTCTCACGGGTTCAGTCCTGATGTCGTCGATCGGCGGTAGGTCTTTTGAGCAGTCGCGACGATTTCTGTTGGAGATGAACCAACGCACGATTACCCTCGTGGGAGGCGAGCCAAGGCAGGATGACAGCACGGGTCATCAGATGAGGCAGGCGACGGCCCACGGCTGCATTACCACGGCCAGAGCACTCGAACGGGTGTTAGGCGGGTGGCTTCCACCGCCATAACTTCACGGGCCACCTCGAGCAAGAGGCGGCCTCAATGCAAAGGCCTCGGTTAGGCCTCGAGCAAAGGCCTCGGTTAGGCTTCGAGCAAAGGCCTCGGTTAGGCCTCGCCCCGGACACAGCCTGAACTGCTCCAACAGGCGGCTACGAGCAGGCAGCAGTCAGGCCTGCTCCAAACGGCGTCACACCAGGTGCCACTCTGCGTCTGCACCGACAGGCAGGCGTGTTGACCTCAGGGCCACCTCAGGTACCGTGGCAGGAGCTCCCGGAACAGCGCACAGGTCCTGCGTCTTCCCAGTCACGAGCCCCCTCTGCGCGTTTGGCACCCGCCTCTCTTCTTCCTTTTTATCTTGTTTCTTTTTTTTGACCGCTGCCAAGTGCGCAAGCTGCCCCTGGCTCGCCTTCTTCTGCTTCTTCATTCTTCATTCACATGTCTCGAGAGTTCTCACAAACAGTCCACACACATAAACAAAACTACTAATGTCCCTGCACTACACCCGGGGTTTAACATGCGCCCAATGTACCTTATGAGGGTGTTTTTGCATTTGGCGCCACCGAAATTTGACCGGAGTGCCTGGTATTTTATCCTGCGCCATTCGGCTTAGCAGTGCAATGCCAAAGCCACTACGCCAGCACGGTTTTTACTTTGCTGGATGAATAGCAGTTTCCAAGTAATTTAGTTCGCTCGACCCGTTGCTGCTGCTTTTTAAAAGTAGATATTATGCATGCTACTTCTCTTGATTCAATACTAGTAATTATTGTTACTCAAATAAAGTATTTTCTTTTTCCTGTGATAACACTTGTCTCAGTGATCTGCTTATGTGACAGGTTATTCCCCCACACCAATGCATGTTTCTTTGGGAGTCATAACCATCGCAGGAAACCACATATTTTAAATAAATTTTGTTCCGTATCTCATGGTCTGAATGCTGAAGCATTCTTACCTGCGTGAATGTAAGCCAAACTGCTTTTGCCTATGTGTTAACTTATTGCATGTGTGAAAAAAAAACTGTTGGCTTTTGTTTACTTTTTCAGGTGCGCTGCAAGCTGTCACTCAAGCAACACATTCCAGTGGTTTTATGTCAACAGACTGGGTTATTAAAGTACCATTACAAGGTCCAATAAACAACGCTTGTGAGATGTATGACGTGCTCTTGCTTAAAATCGGATGACTTCACTATTATTGTAAGCTGGAATAGGTGGGCTGAATAACCTGCGTAAAGTGCACTTCTTTATTACCATCTACAAGCCATTGCCTCACCGGACATTTTTTGCACCTAAACATACCTTTTTACTGTAGATTTCTAAACAAATCACTACAGCAGCACAACATTGCAGTAAGGTCAGCACAGGTGATTGTGCATGTAGAACACTTACAAGAATTGTGTTTGCATTAATATACTAAATATTAAATGAGATGCCTATCTTTGTCAGGGTGCATACTGTACTCGTAGCCTGAACGAGTTCTCGCACAGTCTACAGAATCGCATACAACTATTTCTCGTACATTCTCGTTCACATTTTTTTTTTCAATCGGGGATGGCCTGGAAGAATGAGGATGTATGCCGTGTTAATGGCACCGTCACCTATCGGTTGCGGCCACTCAGAGAGACTTCAAACGGCAGCTGCAACAATGGCTTTGTCTTTTAGTTCCCGCCTAAAAGATTTATGTTTTCTCGTATATTCTAATAACAATCCGAAGCTCTAACTCTGCAGCATGTGTGTAAGTCGTACTTTAGGCATTTCGTGACGTATTTTACTTTTAAAAACATTATTTCAATAAGGCATTTGCGCTTGGCGGGCAGGCTAGAAGAATGAGGTTACATGATGCACCTCCGCACAGGTGCGTGCGCATGTAACGTACAGCTGCAACGGAAAAATTGGCTTTGGCTTGACTCCGTTGTGCCTGGGTGTGCAAAGCGAGAGGTACGGTTAATGTTATTGTGTAGCTTGGTGCTTCATTCCGTCGTCGATCCGCGGCCCTGGCAGGAAATCCCGAACTAGACGACGAACCATCCTCATCTGAATGCACTGGCCTGGCTGCTTCGTACTTACGACTCTTCTCGAGGCGTGCGGCTCCTTCTTCCTCCGTCTCTTCGGCTCGCTGCCTCCTCTTGGATTCGTTCCGACGACGAAGCCTGGCTTCTTTCAGTCTCTCCGACTCACTTTCCATATCTGCCGACCAATCCCACCAAGCCGCCCCTTTTATATATACGATGCAACGCCGGCTCCTCCGGCGATGCAATACCCACAACGCCGATGCAACACCGGCGCTTGCTAGCCATCGGCTCAGCTCGCGGTTTCACCGGCTCCTCCTCTGACATCATGCCAGATGGTGCGGTGAGCGCCGCTGCCAGCTGCAGCGGTTGCTAGGCAACGGCTCAGCTCGCGGTGCGGCCACCGACCACAGCGAAACGGCGAGAATGAGGCCAATGTAGCTCTCGCTACAAAAGATTAGCACAAGTGGCCGATAGACCGCAGCAGCAGGGAACTTTCGGTATGCGGCGCTGTTGTTCCCAAGCACACTGGCATCTAAAGCGTCATATGATTCATGTTTCAAAGTGAGGGTGCCTGGCACTCTCGTTTTTGGCGTGCTAGGGAACAAAAGCGTCGCGTGCCGCAATTTATCTGATCGGGTGATCGGTCACTTGTGCTAATCTCTTTCCGCTGCAGCTGCACGTCGGGTAGCGCGGCGGGTGGTGGTGGTGCTTGTGGTGGGGATTTTTTTGGTCGACGAAACCCTATTCAGGCATCCCGCAGTTGACGAATGCGCTAGCTAAGACAGATTTCAAAACAGGGAGGTTTTTTAAGTGAAACTTTCTTTGCCTCCTACGCCCCTTTGAGGGTGCTGGCTGTTTCTGCCTTTCCGATTGGACAACTTGGACCACACGGTATGTGCCATTGGGCATGTGTCCGAACGGGACAAGCCGTACAAGGGACGAGACGTAAATAATTAGGAAACAGAAATTGAAAACGTTGCCTGCGGAGAAGTGAAGAACAAGCCGAGCTTGGAGAAAGAAGTAAAGTGATCAGAATGGGAGCATAGCGTGCATTGAGCGAGGAACGTTGAGCGACAGAGAAGTCAAGATGATGCCGGCAGCAGAAGCAGCCAAGCGTGAGCGAATGAGACCAAAGCGTGCATTGAGTGCGGAAGAAACGAAAAGTCGAAATAAGCGTCAAACGGAACAAGAACGTATTCGTTCCCCAGCAATGCGGGGTCGGAACATGAACATGTACTAGTAAATTTAATGTTTATTGTGGTACATTTTCGTGATCGCGCTACCTTTGCATCAGCATTGCGCTGCAATTCTGCATTAAACATAGCCGTGGTGTAAATTTGAATTGCATATTCGTCAATAAAGTTAAGTTTGCAATAAAACTTGTTTAACATTGAGAAAGAATTATTAAATAACGGATTCCGACATAGGTTTGGCATCTGCTGATTATTTATCTCTATCGATGCCTCCGTACACAAACTAAACCTCGGAAAACAGAGACAAATGTAGGTTATTTTTGTATTCTAATAGGCCCAAAATTCTGACATTCCTTCGACGTAGCCGAGATGGTCGACATTCAACGTGCTTGAGCTTCTTGTAATTGGTTGCGCGAATTCCCGCTTTGTGTATATCGTATTGTTTTCGTATGGCGATCGCATTTTGGCATACCTTCGCACTTAAAACCACCCGTCTACTTATTGTCGTGCGCTTGTCAACTAACAGAAGCAGACAAAGCTCCCTTGCCTGTGTCCAGTGGTGTCTTCGCAACAGACAATATTCACAGTTCCAATAAGAAAACTGCGTAAATAATTAGAAAACGATGTAAGGGAAGCCCAATATCAAAGCGTTATCAAGCATATATCCAATTTACAACGTTCTTGCGAACGGACAGTAATGACCAGCCGTGAAACGAATCTTGTTACCAAGAAATTCGACACTTACTGAGCTCTCGGGACGTCAGACACCTCATTTGAAAAGTCTAGAGTCTTGTTTTCCAATTCATCGCTGAGACCCGCCAGTTGCTTCATTTGAAGATAAACCTGTGGACGGAACGTAAGAAAGAAATTATTCACGGAATATTCAAGTAGTCTGTCCCAAGCCACAGTTTCTGCTTAGCGGTCAATGTTGAACGCATGCGCCTTTCTCTTTTTGATAGCTTGGCAGAAAAGCGGCCCGCATTCCCTGTGTAATTATTGTTGCGGCCTTCAGCGTCCCTGAATTTGTTGACGAGTGCGTATTCGGCCGTGCTTAATACTAATATTCTAATAGGCGAGAGAGACAAACATCTTCTATACAGCACCGACACGTAGCACCGATTGCGTATTTTACTGAAAATGTCCACCTAAACTGACCGTCGGTCATTAGTCACTTCTAAAAAAACCTTAGAGCCGAGCACCATATTTAGCGATGTAGCGTGAGCGGTGGTTCCTTGTAACCTCCGCAGAAACGCTCACTCATGAATTCCAATGCATTTGGTCTTTCAGGTTTCATTGGCTTCGGTGATGAAGCGGAATATTTAGGGCACTTGTGAGAATTTGGTAAGAAAGGTATTGATATTGCCGCTTCTGTAGTCCGGCAAAGACGATGACGTAACGAGAAATATTAGCATTGTGAAAAACAAAGAGAACAAGAAGAAAAAGAAGGAAGCCTTCCGTTATTGTTACTGCTCCTCCTGGCAAGTGCGTTTCGTTTGTCCCTCAAGTTTCCGACGTCGCGACACTGGTCGAGGTGCTGGGTACCTGATGCTCGGGACTCCTACTGGGACCCGTACATGCAATCCAGAGAATCAACCTTTAGTCATTACTCCAGTGCACCGATTCAGTCGCCTCCTGCTAGGCCGGAGCCCCGAATTCACCAGCGTTCCAGCTCCGACCAGCTAGGAAATTCCTACATCGGCGAATCTTGCTCCTTCACACATGACGAAAAGCCTTTCCCAGGTGACTTTTCAGCATCCTCGCCTCCCGGACATTGTTCGTGGCCATGCAAGCCAAAATTGGCATGGATTTTCAACTATATACTTCAACTACTGGCAACAGGTGGATGATTGTCACCACTGACTACCTTACCCGTTATGCGGAGACAAAAGCTACCCAGCGTAGAACAGCAGCTGAAGCAGCTCAAATTTTCGCCGAAAACGTCGTCCGTAGGCACCATGCCCCAGCGGTAATTACTGACAGAGGAATCGCGTTCACAGTTGTACTTCTAGAAACAGTTCTCAAACTCAGCTGCACAGGCCACCGGAAAACGAAAGCCCATCATCCCCAGACGAATGGATTAACGGAGCATTTGAACAAGACACTCGCCGACATGTTTTGTGCGTACATCGACGTGGAACATAAGAACTGGGAAGACATTTTGCCTTATGTAACCTTCGCATATAACACCGCTCAACAGGAAATGGCTCTTATGACACCATTCAGCTTGGTACGCGGTCGCGAAGCTACGACAACATTGATGCAATGCTGCCCCACGAGTATGGCGACATCCATGCAGATGCTGAAGAACTTGCTTAACGTGCCGAAGAAGCCGGACAGCTTGCACGTGTACGCATCCACCACCCGCAAGACCAGGACGCAATGCGGTACAATCGTCAGCACAAATTTGTCGCCTACACACCCGGCGAGAGAGTGTGGGTTTGGATACCCATTCGGCGTAGGGGACTTTCTGAAAAACTGCTAAGGCGATATCTTGGTCCATATACATACGCCTGAACGACGTGAATTACGAGGTCGTGCCCGATAGTGAAACTTGTTCGCGGCGTCACAAGCACCCACCCGAAGTGGTGCGTGTGCATGTGCATGAAGCCGTACTTTTCCAAGAGACTCGCGTTTAGTATCCAGTACATGCATACGCTTATGTTGCGCATCGGGATGACTCTGCCTTTGGAAGGGAGGCAAATGCCGCGTCTGTAGTGCGGCAAAGACGACGACGCAACAAGACATATCGGTAATTGTGAAAAACATATAGAGCAAGAAGAAGGAGAATAGGCAGTGAGTAGTGCGCGGTATTAAAAAGCCGTCCGTTCTTGTTACTGCTCCTGCGGACAAGTGCGTTTCGTTTGTCCCTCAAGTTTCCGACGTCGCAACAATATTGACTGTAAATACCGGGCGAAATCACTAAACGTTGTCTTGAAGTGTACGGACTGATGAATGAATAACTACAAATGTAAAAGCTGCCGCCATCGTTGCAACTGCTAAGGCTGGCGGTTGCCCGTGAACATAGATCACCAACTGGAAAGAATTAAAGGAGTTAAGGAAAGTAGATGAAAAAACGCAAACGCAGCGTATGACCCACCCCTTCCCGGTCATTTTAGGTGGAAGTAACTAATGGTTCTAAAATGGGAAGAACGCGAGAATTTTATAATATTCTATCTGCTACATTGCCTGGGAATAGCGGCAAACCATAGCAAATTAAGGAATGAATGTATGAAATAGAATTACAGAAACGCGCGCAGACACGCCGGAGGGACGAATGCGTCCACATGGGCTGTTTTGGCCTTGCGAAGGGCCGCACCTCAACAGCGCAGATGGCTGTTATTACTTGATCTAGAAAATGGAACAAACATGAATTTTCATAATTGCATGAATGTGGACTCAAATTTGTTTAGCTTCCTTGCCGAGCTGAGTAGTCTGTATCAAAGCATTAGTGGAGAGTGTAGGCTAAAGGGAAGCAAAAGTTTGCCGACAACTGTCATCTGCAGTCCTCATCCATTATGTGGATGCTGTTCGCAGCTGTACGAGCAGTCGCTGGCATAGCCGTAAGTCGTGTGGGTGCGCTACCAATCATAGTCTCCAAAATGTGCTCATTAAGCAGCAAGTACTCAGTGCGAGCTAGCGGTAGCCATATATTTTATTTTATTTATGCATACTGCAGCCAAACTTTGGCTATAGCAGGAGTATGAAAAGAACAATGAATTATACATATACATTACAACTGTGAAATAGCAGTGAGGAGTTCATAAAAAGGGCATTCACGTACATTTCCGGGCAAAGCATTCCAGCACTGAATTGTGTGAGGCAAACGCGGTGCACGTTCCGGCATGTGTAAATGGCTGCGTAAGAAGCTGTGGCCGCTCCCCCTTACTAGAGAGTACTGCACGTTTCTAACGCGTTTGTGCTAGCGTCCCCTTAAGCGGGAGATCCGATGATTCCCTCCGGAGCTTCGCCCACTCATCATCATTCACCCCGTGGATATGCTGTGATTTTTTTTATGATGGTGATTCCATGTGATAGAGGCGTACTCCAATATCGGACGTATTAGGGTTACATAGGTTATCAGCCTAGTGTGTTTTGGTGCGGAACGGAGCGTGCGCTGCAAATAACCAAGGCGTCGATGGGCTTTTTTGCATGTTAGTTAAATATGCGGAGACCAAGACATATGCGAGAAAACATCTCCCAAATGTTTATGTTGGTTAACTCTGTTTAGGGATTGATTGTTAAAGGAGTATATGAAATGAGATATAGAACGACGCCTTGAAAATGATAAATCCATAAAGAGTAACGTAAAAGAAATTAGTTTGGAATGTCATCCGGGCCTGCGCTATTTTTTAATCAAGATTTATAATAAGATTTAAAACACCTTCGTCACTCACTTCGACGTCAGCTATGGAAGCATCTGTAATGTGATCAAAAGAGGGAACCTCAAGATTATCTGTAGTAAAAACTGATTTGAAGTAACTGTTAAACGTCTTTGAAATTTCAACTGGATCAGTAATATTTTGACCACTAAATGTAAATCAATTGCACGAGAAACCTGGAGGTAAAATGGAAGACCAGAACATACGCGGGTTAGTTTTAAGTAAATTCGGCAAGGTGTGTTTGTTAGTAAACATCCTGGGCTGCCACCATTTTAATTCGAAGTTCCACTTTAGGTGATTGAAATTTCCGAAATCTATCAGGATCACAACTTCTCTTTGCACGTTGAAGTCGGGCGACACGGCAAGAGAGATGCAGAATTTCGCAAGTTATCCAGGGCAATTTAGTTTTGTCTGTTTTGTTTTACGAGGTACGAATCAATCAATACAGGTCTTAACAGTATCCTCATAAAAGTTACTAAGCCGTTAACATCAGACAAAGGTTAAGTTCTTCAAAAGTAGAAAATGAATGGGCGAAGTAGTCGATGATGGAGGCATCGTCAGCCTTGGCAAAATCATGAAATGATGAGTAAATAAAGCTTCGTTTAGGGACGTTTATATGAACAGAGACACAAACTGCTTTATGATCCGATGTACCCTCGATAATTTCATAAGTGTAGCCGATTTCAGACAAATGCTCACTGAGAAAAACCAAATCTAACAAAGACGTTCCTCTAGTATTGCTATCGACTATTTGCTTTAAGTTACATGATAAGGATAAGTTTACTAGTTCCCTACATATGGAAGGTTCGTGACCAGAAACTGTGAGGGATGACCACCCAATTCCTGGCAAGTTCAAATCACCAAGTATTACTAGATTGCAGGAACTGAGACTCTGTTCGTGGATGAAAGTGCTTAAAATTTGCAAATGATTAAGTGGCGACCCAGGAGGACGGTAAACAGTGCCAATGTGTACAGAACAATTTCCCAAGTACACTTTACACCATACAGATTCTATATAAACGGGGCTGTTATTAACTGAAATGTGAAGGTCAGAGCGAATAAATATAGCTGCACCTCCTCCTCTACCATTGGTGCGGTAGACTAGGACGGCTAAAACCCGGTGGTGTTACTTCGACATCACATATATCACCACTTAGCCAAGTTTCTGTTACATCACCAATTTGAGGAGAATATGATGAAATTAAGGAAATAAATTCGGGATACTTATTACTAGGCTTCTTGCATTAACATTTAAAACGGTTAGGTTATTGCATGGGCCCTGTGGCCTTCACCGAGAGCTCGTAGTAGTGGTTCGCGACAAGCCATTAGATCTGCGAGATGCTTCGACAAGGAAGTTAGTATCGTTATCCCAGTTATAGCGGACGTTATTGATGAAAGCATGGTCAAATCTTAAACAAACATCATGACCGCTTGAACGGAAAGAGGCCGTAGCATCCCAAATGTTTTGGCGGATAGAACAAACATGAGCCCAGAAGTCTTCACTTATCCGGAATCAAACTCGGTCAACTTGGATTTGTTTTGCAGATTCAAAACTGCAGTCCATCATTCGGTATTGAGATTATCACTGGATACTGAAACCAGCGTCTGACGAAAATAAAGTCAGTGGTAATAATAGCCGCAAAGTACCCGGCATTTTTCTAGTGGAGTTGGTTTGTACTCTCGACAAAAGAAACCCTGAAAATTCGGAACAGCGCACTAGCGCCCATAACGAAGCATTGCAATCAGCGCCATCTTTATTTAACCCTCGCACTACCGATCATATAAATTGAATATGAAAATTGCAGATGATTATAAATTGCATATGCATATGTTTATATCTACACAGCGGTTGTGTTGTGGAAAGGCATTGAAAAATGCGACAATCTTTTTTCTGTGCGCGCTATGTTGTGAACAAAATTAGAACATTGTATGTATAGCTATCATCGGTCAAACATCGCAAGTATAGACCGTTTCACTGATTACAAACATAGGCCCTGCACGACTTCCGGTTTTGCCCACTGACGTAGCTGCTGAATGTAACTGGCAAAGAAGCAACCATGCGTTAAAGCATAAACCTGATAAGGCATGTGACCGGAAGTTTCTTGAGGGCGGCACGCTCGCTGCTGTTATCGCGAGCATGAAACCGTCTATATAAAAGTTTAAGTTCGTGGGTTTTACTTGCTAGAACCACGATATGATTAAGAGGCATGCCGTAATGGGTGACTCCGTTTTATTTGGACCACTTCGGGTGTTTTAACGTACGCCCAGCGCGCGGTGCACGGGCGTTCCTGATGTCACCCCCACCGAAATGCGGCCGCCGTGTCCGCTATTACATCCGGCACCCTCGCGCTTATCAGCGTAACGACAAAGTCACTACGCAACCATGGCGGGGGTGGGGGGGGGGGTATATGGCGAACAAATTGGGGCGGGTGAATAAAGCACCGGTAGACGTCTGGGCCTAGGCATGTAATACACAAGGGTGCGAATACATTCTGGCGTGTAGCTCGTCTGAATTTATATTCGTGAAATGTATGAGGATACGACACCAATTGCTGGTTTGGGAACCCGCATCGGTTCCAGTTTCCATTTCCTAAATTTCGGTCCTTGACCGTGGAAAGCGGAGAAAGAACAGTTTGAGTGTGCCAGGCGGCCCCCGTGATGTGAAGCGTTCGCGCGAACTATCTTTGTCACATCGTATTCTTTGTAAGGAGCACCGCGCGACTTGAAAAAAAGTTAAAAAATATGGGCCAAGCCATCTTGCATACCAGCCATTCTTTTATTTAGGCTGGACAATACGAGTGCCGATAAATGCGGAAGCGCAACTTCCTATATTCTAATTCCTCATTTCAGCTTGACGGCCTCTGGAAGATTGCTCAAATATGTGTCCATGGTTTGATTTATGAGAGAATCATCCTTGAAGGCTACAAAATTAGCTTTGATCCCGTTTCGTGAGAGTAGTTCTAAAGGGATGAGCACGCAGAGATCTCACTATATCGAGCAGAGACCACCGCTGGCAATGACATGAGGCAAAAAACACAGCGGCTACTCAGGCGCGACTGGTGTTGAAAATTGTGAATGATGCGCAAGCGCATTTATTAAGGTCTCGCACAGCTCGAGCGAGTGCTACTCCAGTGCATAGCATTCTTCACAACATTATGCCAGTGCAATATATGTATACATATTTAAAGAGCGTTGATATGACATATTTTCTATCATTGGCTTTGAAAATTACATGTGCTATTCCTTTCCTAATTGCTGAAAATATTTCTAACCACGAGATTGTTCTTTCCTGCACAAGCGCAAACCATGCAAAGCGTATTAAGGGAAGCAATCCTCTTGCATTTTGGAACAAAATGCCGTAGGAAAGAAGTGTTGCCTGTTATCACGACAAATAAATACGCACTTCATTTGAGCCTCTGGACACTCTCAAGGACGTCAACATGTTCGTATAGGTCTTGCAAAGCGTACGTTTGCATTTACATTTTCTTTTCTGTGCGCATCTTTTGATTTGTCTTTCCTTGCATCTCGATCTTTATTACTATGATGCCATATGCATACACTTCTATCTATTTTCTCAGATAGCGGCTTTTTTTTATGCGAAGCGAGAATAACGAAAATATATCCAAACGCATCCCAGTCAATCTATCACCTTTTCAGCTTCCGTAGATTTTGAGCATTTATAATTTTGTACCAAGTAGAGCAGGGTACTTTACCATGTTCCAGAACGACTCGTTATGTCTTCGGAGGTGCTGCTGCTGTTGTGAGTATTTGTTGTTTTCGGCAAAAAATTGCTCCAAATCACGGCAGTACTCTGGCTGGCTGTCGCAGTACCCTCCGAACATGTTCGTCCAGTGGTTCTCGATCAGCTGCCGCGTGAGGTACGCCTCCAGGGCTCCTGCTGCATAAGCTTGGACTTCGTCCTTGGCACGTTCATTGGTCTCGATTTGAAGGAACGCCCACCTGAAGATGAGGTTGGAAATGAAAAGAGCTTGTGTAGGATCATTTGCTCGCACAGCTCTAACAAAAAATTTAACGTTATCGACGTACGGAGAGGGTCATTGTACTAACAACTGACTCTCTTCAGATGTTCCTCATAGAACAAAAAACGGTTTGTGAGTGATCTGGGAATTATATCTAGCTCTTTCAATGGCCCACTGCGCTAATAACTAAAATAGCTTCTTTGAGGGATTTTTCAGTAAACTAAATGGTGAGCAGCATTTCGTATCAACTTTTGCATGCGTTAATTTGTTAAATCTGTATACCCGCGCACATAGCTTTATTTTTACTAATAATTGTAGTGATGGAATTTTTCACGTAAAGCTACGTGCAATTTTTAATCGCGATTTCGTAAGGAGTTGAGCTCAAGCGCCTACTTAGAAGTTGTGAGCAGCGGGTATTACTTTGTTAGCAGAAGCAAGGGACGAAACAAGGAATAGCAATAATACGTTGATTAAGGATTGCTGATAGCTGTGGCAAACAAGAAGTTTAGCATGGCAAAAGGAGTGCAGTATGCAGACCCCAAATTCATGATTGCTTAAGTGAAGTGTTACTGTACTACAGATTGTGGATACTCACAGATCGCCTGAATGTCTGAGGTATTCATCCGGCGGTGGCATCGACCAACTCGACCGCCAGCGATATTTTCGCTGCCTGGGTCTGGTAAGCAATGAAGCTTTTTGCAATTGACTGAATTCTTGTTGCAGTCAGTGTTACCAAAGCTGCTCATTTATCTGTAAGTCTTCAGATTTTTTTCAGAAGTATTATAATTTATTGACAATGTTCTAAAAGCTGCTAACATTTGGCACCTTGCAGAAAACAATCGCGAAGTGTAGTACTTTTTTTTCACTTTCTTAACTCCATTCTACTGCTACACTTTCAGAGGATAACTGCAACAGGGTGAGCAATTTTTACTGCGAATAACCAACAAGCGACATCTGCCCCTATTGTTTTTCAATTTTGCGATTAAGGATCGTACAAAACACACTGAACACTTCAGAATCCATGTTCCGTGTAGTACCTGAGGATCTTTCAACACTGGTGTGATGGTTGGATGAAATCATTTTATAATATGTGTGGTATTTGAGATTCACTTTGCGCCATGTGATTCTTCAAAGCACGCGCAGCGCGAAGCAGGTTTGAGGTAATTATATTGTGTTACGGCGTTGGAGATGGCACCTTGTACAACTAAGAATAAGCACTGGATCCGTGCCGGCAAGCACATCTTTAATAGTCCTCGTTTGCCAGCACAAAGAGGTCATAAATAACTCTCAATGTGAATTAGAACATCGGATACCTCCGTTTTCTCTCTAATCCACGCCGCTACTTTCCTGTATCCTAACGTTACGGCTAAAACATCAAAGTTCTATGCTCAAGCTTGCAAATTAGAATATTCGTCCACTCCACATTATTTTTAGTCGTAAAGTGGTGCCTGAAACAAGCAAAAAAAAAAAGCCGCGAGCCTATGAGGTTATTCTAGCCCAGGTGCAACCACGTTAGGAAGGCGCAGTGAGCTTCAACAATACACTCGCTCCCCAGAACAAGAATCGGCCTCCCTGGTGCGGCGTTGGTACACTACATGCCTCAGGAGTCTAGTAGTTACCAGTGCTATTAAGGCGAAAGCCTTAAATGCCGCATTAGACGGCGGCCTTGAAAACGCGGCCTGGTGTACTGAAAGTCATGTGAGCTCGCCTCGCGCAGAGACGCGCTCGTGCCACTGCTGCTCGCGCGTTCTTTGTTGTCTTCCACAGTTGGCTCCGGCATCGGAGACAGCTGTGCTGCCCCTCCCACTCGAACCACAGCTCTCGCGTTCGTCGTGTTCCCCAGCTGGCTCCAATGCGACTCATGCCAAAAAAGTCAAGTTTATTTAATGTAGAATTAATTAAGGCACTCAAACCGGCGGCCTTTGGTGAGAGTCGCACCCTGGACCTTTGGTGGAAGTTGAACCAACGACCTGGTGGTGTTATTTAGGATGGAGTTAATTAAGGCACCGTTAATTTAGGTAGCGTTCATTAAGGCAGTCCAACCCACGATCTTTGGTGGGAGAAAACAAGTATTAAGAAGTAACAACGCATTCAAATGAGAATGTCAAGTAATTTAATGAATGTCTCGAGCGCGCAGGCTTTCGCCATCGCCCTGATTGGCATATACTAATGT
Source organism: Dermacentor silvarum (assembly GCF_013339745.2). Lineage (NCBI taxonomy): Eukaryota > Metazoa > Arthropoda > Arachnida > Ixodida > Ixodidae > Dermacentor > Dermacentor silvarum. Next base: position 127,045,778 of record NC_051160.1, read on the forward strand.
TACTGTCAATTTTTGAACAAAAAACAGTCTTTTGCACTGCAATACACTCTCTGATGTATTCAACCTCCAAGGTTATTAAAACACAGGAACACTGGTCTACTGTACACATAGCTCAGGTGTAAGCATGTTGCTTGCAAAATGTACACCACATAGAATACGACAGAGCGCCTGTTGTGTTCGCCCTTTTCTCTGTGTGGTGTCGATTTTGCGTGGAACATGTGCGTGTAACATGACATATTTTGGAACACTTAGATGTATGTGCCTCCCCGCATGCATATGTGAAAGGGGTACCACGATACAGCTCCCTGGCGTTCGATAAAATACGCCGACTGTGAAAGGCAATCTTTTTACGTGAGGAGACCTGAGAAGTGAACGATGGCTGATTTTATACCCGCTCTTGTTTATGTCGTTCTTGGTGGTGCCCCACGCGACGGGTAGTTGAGGTGAGTCAGATGAGAAGTCTGCATCGTGCGGTTTACCGTCTTGTATGTGCAGCTTTTGAGAACCGGTTTCTAGCGCCACCCATGCCGATTTTGGTGCCTTTCCTTGTGATGCATTCACCGTACCGCTCACCCAGACTGCCAGTGCTATCACTGCTGGCAAATGATGCCGGTCCATAGCGAATCTGCGTCAACACCAATGCATGAAAAAGGGTGTTGAAAGATTATGATTACTATTGAGTTACAGAGGTCGCTTTTCATAGCCAACAGATCAAAAACAACGCTGCAATTACGACCAGTACATTAGGCGCAGGAAAGTAATTTATTTTACGTCAACGTCCAAAACTACAATTTGCTTAATTATTCTGAATATCGTTCGCGGTCACCATCATCATTATCACCATAATCAGCTAATACTTATGTCCACTGCAGGACGAAGCACTCTTCCTGCGATCTGCAGGGACAGTTTTTCTACCCCTGTTGTCATTCTGCCCCTGTTTCCCTGCTAACGTTTTTCCCGCTAGCTGAAGGTCAGTTACTCACAGGGGACCCCGATCATGAGAAGGAAATTTACAGAATAAAATTGGGTTGGAGTGCATACGGCAGGCATTCCAAAATTTTGACTGTGACCTTACCACTGTCGTTGAAAAGAAAAGCGTACGATCATTGCATTCTGCTGATGCTAACATATGGGGTTCACTTGGAGGTTAACAAAGAAGCTCTAGAACAAGTTAAGGACCGCAAAAATAGCGACTGAACGAAAAATGTTAGGCATAACGTTAAGAGACAGGAAGAGAGCGGTGTGGATCAGAGAGTAAACTGGGATAGCCGATATTCTAGTGTACATTAAGAGGAAAAAATGGAGCTGGGCAGGTCATGTAATGCGTAGGATGGATAACCGGTGGACCATTAGAGTTACAGAATGCATACCAAGAGAAGGGAAGCGCAATCGAGGACGACAGAAAGGTAGGTGGGGTGATGAAATTCGGAAATTTGCAGGCGCAAGTTAGAATCAGCTACGTGCAAAACAGGGGTAATTGGAGATCTCTTCGTCCTGCAATGGACATAAATATAGCCTGATGATGATGATGATGATGATGATGATGATCTCGCTTCACATATTTCAGTTTCACTGTTGCGAGTGCAACTTGGTATTTGATACATGCATATACGCGGTTTATTTTTTTCCATCGTAATTTAGAGATCATTGAGCTTCTGTGGAAGCCACCATGCTGGTGAAACATCAGCATGGTCAAGCACCGTGTTTTCCTATTCAGCATACCAATCTATAAAACCGAAACAAAGAACAAGCGCTGTTGGGTAAAACTACGATCACCAACAGGAAGTCCGCTCTAGTAACAGCTAAAAACTAATCAAGCAACGAGGCTGAAGCTAACGCTCCGGCACGTGACCCACTTTATCATCATTCAAGCGCTGACGGTTGGCGGCGACACATTACATCTTAACTCCTGTCGCTAGCCGCCATATTCACATACCAAACTTATATTTAAGGCTTGTGTCACTGATCGACCCTTTAACGCGCTTCAAGAAGCAACCTTCCCTTTAAGTCAAACTCTTGGCGCACTCCAGTCTCGACAAAACCTCATCGAGATTAGATTGCATAAAGGGTATGATGAGTGCTGTCTGCGAGGCTAACTTTGCAGGAATGTGGTCTGCGCGTGCACCGCCAATGCTCAAGTTGCTTGTGGCAATGCGTTTATATGGCGCAGGAACCGTCCAAGTCGTCATAGCTGGTCTTGCGAATGTTACTCAAATGACTGCGTCGCCCATCATCCCACGAATCTCCGATATGATCACTGCAATTTTTTTCTCTGCGTTTGTCACAATCCCAAATGCCACAGAAGCACCTCAGATCATGTGGCAGTTCTATGAAGTTGCGAACTTCCACGGTGTAACTGGGTTCACACTGTATTTACATGCTGTGTCATTTTATTGCGATAGCAATTATATGGACACTCCAAGCGCATTTCTTCCGTTGCCGTCGCCGTCACCGTGAGGTTCCGTGTAAAAATGGCGATAAAATCGTCGCCGCGCGCCGTACGCTTTGTGCGCGAGTGAAAGCATACGAGGGTGAGCCGGAAATCGCGGGTCAATGTAGCGCACGCTAGGGAGGAAGGCAAGCCGGAAGCGCGCGGTCTTTCGCGCGTGAGGCACGGGGACGCGGCGACGGAGAGGGACAGGAAGGAGGAGGGGGGTGGGGGGCGGTGCGTTATGCTCCATCGGCCGCTGTGCACAGCACCACCGTGCGCAAGTATCTCGGACGCGATTTGCGACGTGGGCGAAGTGCCCGCCTCTCCGGGTCTCATTTTCAAAGCGATCTGCGATGGGGTAATGTGCCTTCGCCGAGTGCCGGTAGCTTCGTATGCGCTGTGCTTTCGACGTTCGCATTGAAGCGAGACGAGAGACATCTGGAAGGTCAATTCGCCCGCTGCTGCTGGCGCGCGTTCTCACTCCGGCGTTTTTACAGCGAGTTTCCGCGGTCATCAAGGGAGATGTGTTCATGTTTACCAGTGCGCGCGTGACACCGTGCTTGTCTATTTAGTTAGTAAGCGAATGTTTACAACTTTATACGACCCAATAAACTACTATCCTTGCTTCGTATAGCTCTCTACTAATTTCCTATCGCAATCGATGCTTCGCCTTTTGAGCGAAACTGCGAGTTTTTATTTACCAGAACCAGGGAGGAGACGACGACTTCCACAACTGCAAGGACTACTTCCCGGCGTTGTTTAGGTACGTTACCTAAATGCACGCAAGATCGAATGAAACTTCTGACTTTGGAGCAATATTATGTGTGATAAGCTAGGTCTTCATCGAGTTAACAGCTTTTACCTTTGAGGATCACGAAACGCAGTGACCACTCCTGTCGAGAGGTGGAGCAGTTATCTGCTTTTAATGCGAGTAGGATTTGTTGCCTACTTCAAGCATTTTGTGCCTGTCTGTCTGTCTGTCTGTCTGTCTGTCTGTCTGTCTGTCTGTCTGTCTGTCTGTCTGTCTGTCTGTCTGTCTGTCTGTCTGTCTGTCTGTCTGTCTGTCTGTCTGTCTGTCTATCTATCTATCTATCTATCTATCTATCTATCTATCTATCTATCTATCTATCTATCTATCTATCTATCTTGTCTGTTTAGCCAACACAGTAACCCAAGTTGTCATCCAACTAGAGTCACTGGGTATGCGAACATGGTCGTGACGCCGTCGTGGTCATTATATCGTCGTTATTCCAGCTTCGTCATCTGACTCTCGTCATGCCGTCGTCGTCACGCCTACAGTTAATACACCAACACAGTGGTCTCAGTTACCTAATACTTTGGGCCACTAGTTACGTGCTCATGGTCAGGATACCGTGGTAGTGGTTACATATGTTTGTCATTCCAGCTTTGTCATTCGAATCACCTCATACCGTCGGCGTCACACAATCGTCTTCATGCAGTAACCATCCATTCTTTGTCATGCCTTCATCGTGATGCCGTTGTAGTCGTTTTATCATCGTCACTCCATATGCGTCATCCGACTATCGTCATGACATCGTCGACATCGAAGCGATGTCATTGCGTCGTCGCCATGCATTTGGTGTCAACCGTCTTCATGATGCCGTCATGGTTGTTTCATCGTCGGCATTATAACTTCTTTATCTGACTCTCTTCATGCTGTTGTCATCACACTGTCTTCGTAATACATCTGTCCTCATGCCCATGGTCGGGATGCCATCGTGACCATTTCATCGTTGTCATTATGGCTTCCTAATTTGACTCTCGTCATGCTGTCGTCGTAACGCCTTCTACGCCGACACAGTTACCTAAGTTGCCTAATAGCTTGAACTACTAGGCATGTTCTCATAGCCGTGATGCTGTCGCAATCGCCGTATCATCGCCATTCCAACTTTTGCCATCCGACTCACGTCATGCCGTTGTCATAGTACACTCGTCGTGCATTTGTTGTCATAACGAGATCGTGATGCGATTGTGCTTGTTCTACTATCGCCATGCCGTCGTTGTTATATTACGCACGTCGTTCCACTGACGTAATTCAGTCTCCGCTATTCTATCCCTATCAAGCTGTTGTCATTTATACGTGATTATGCTGCCATTTCCGTTCCATCGACGCCATCCCATGTTCGTCTTTCTAACGGCACTGCGTCATCGTCATATAGTCGTCGTACGGATTTCACGGTGTCGTGGTAATTGGCAACTTTGGCGAGCGTGTGCCACAGCAATGGGGCTGATACCGGAGGCAGTGTATATCGTGTATATATATATAGCCGATAGAACGAAAGTGACTGATGATTACAGATAATCAATAAAGCAAGACTTACGCAATATGTTGTGATGATAGATTGCTAGAGTGCTAATCGCCTTGCCGTTACCATTCATCATTAGATGGGTTGTGCCGTAATCTTTTGATAGGATTAGATACACAAAAGGTTGATAGCGACCGGTGTTGTAAAGCATGATTAAATCAAGAAGGCTAGGTGACTATTTCTCCCCTCCACGTTTGAAGGGGATGCCAATAAACACCATCACCAGCATCATCGAGTTGAAGTGGAGCATTGAGCGGAGAAACGTTCTAGAATATAGGATGTGTCCTATCTCACGCCGAAGGCCGTAGACCAGAGTGCATCGCGCGGTTGCTTGATTGGAGGGCAGCATGCTGGCCTACCGCTCGGGGGCACTGAAGAGAGCGTGCTGAGTTTGCGTCTTCGCCAAACGAAAAAATTTGGAGGACGATTAAGCTCCGCCTTTTAGAGTGGAACGCGATAGCATTCAAAGATTCCTGAATGGTTGTCAGGCTTCACGGCAATAGCGGCTTTCTTTTTTCTCCACGTTCGCCTCTACGCGCCGCTACCGTTCGACGCTGCCGAGGAGGCGAGCATTATCTAGATGGGGTTATCGCAAGTAATCTAACCGGGCGCGCTGCTGTTGGTGTCGTAGAAATGCTGGGAAAGGGGTTCGTGTTTGAATTTCCACGTAACAGAATTATGTTTTCTCGTACTTTCTATCAATAATCCGACGCTATCACATCTGTAGGTAATAATTAAGTCGTACTTTACGATTTTTCTAACAGATTTTACTTTGAACAATTCAATGTTGTTCACTGACGCCGCTGCGCCACACGGAGGGCCTGTGTGGTCGTGGTAGTTCGGGATGGTCTTCTCCGCCATGAACGTCGGCGCTTACGCCGACACCGACGCCGGATTTTCTGTGACACGGGTGCCTTAACGCTGTCGAGTTGAAAATCACCGCCCCTTCCATTCCGTGAAGATGCTCCAAAAGCGCAGCTGCCTCCCGGCGCTGCTGATGTGTTTCCGCGTCGCGGGCGCGCACATCGGTATCGGCCTCCCGACACTGCCGTTTAAATTCGGCATCTCTGGCGCGCAGCTCAGGGTCGGCCCTACGACGACGAGCTGGTTCATGAGGCAACTCTCGCTGACGCTACCGGTAGGCAGCTTCTTCCTCAGCAGTACACACTTCTCGTCGTCTTTGTAGCTGGGATGGAATGTGCGGAACCACTAATCCGAAGTTCCGTATATACAACCAACGCTAACTCGAACTCCTCTCACAGCCCACTCCTCCGTTGACCTACGTTTTATTGCGATAGCAATTATATGGACACTTTAACCGGATTTCTGCCGTCGCCGTCGCCGTGAGGTTCCGTATAGATTCCAAGGGCGATAAAATCGTCGCCGCGCGCCCTATGCGCGAGCGAAAGCGCGCGGGGGACGCGCGCTATCACGGAGGGCGAACGCTCGGCGGAAAGCAAACGCGAAAGGCCGTGGGGGTATGGGAGGGAGGGAGGCGGGGCGGCGCTGTGCTCCGGCACCAAAGGCGTATCTTGCCACTCAATCTCCCACGCGAAAGCAAGAAACGGGAAAGAGGGGGGAGGGGGGGGCAGCTTCTCCTCTACCAACAACTTCTTCTCTGCCCGGCGGTCGCCCGCACCATCTCTTATCTCCACACGGCTCTGACCTTTGTATGCGCTGTTCATTAGCCGCTCAGTTTCCGTTGAACCTGTATACCGCACGATTGTTCGCCCGCTGCAGCGACTGCGTTTGCTGCCAGTGTTTTGACAGTCGTTGGCTGTGGTCATTCAGTGTGATCTATTCATGTTTGCTTGTGCGCGCTGGCACCACGATTGTTAATTCAGTTAGTAAGCCAATGTGTCCAAGTTTATGCAGCCGATAAAACTACTATCCCTACTCCGAATAGCTCTACTAATTTGCTATTGCAATCGATGCTTCGCCTTTCGGGGCGAAACTGCGACATTTTTTTCCCTACGCCGCCATTACTTGGCGCGCCTCACGCTCTCCCCCTCCAACGCAAGCATTCAACGGCGGGACTTACGCCCACCCCCGTCCCCTTTCTCCTTTTCATCTGCGCCCTCTCACAGCATTCTCACAGGCGGAAAGGGGTCACTCCAACCCCTTTTCCCCTGTGGAGCTCTTCTTTTATTGCGATAGCAATTATATGAACACTTCAACCGGATTTATGCCGTCGGCGTCGCCGTCGACGTGAGGTTCTGTATAGATTCCAAGGGCGATGAAATCGTCGCCGCGCGCCGTATGCGTGAGCGAAAGCGCGGGGGACGCGCGCTATCACGGCGGGCGAACTCCCCCGCGTGCTATCACGGAGAGCGAACGCTCGGCGCTCGGCGGAAAGCAAACGCAACCGTCGTGTTGGGGTATGGGAGGGAGGGAGGCGGGGCGGCGCTGTGCTCCGGCACCAAAGGCGTATCTTGCCACTCAATTTCCCACGCGAAAGCAACAAAGCGGGAAGAGGGGGGGGGGGGGGGTAGCTTGTCCTCTGCCAACAACTTCTCCTTTGCAGTTTGCCCGGCGGTGCCCGTCGCCCGCACCATCTCTTATCTCCACACGGCTCTGACCTTTGTATGCGCTGTACATTCGCCGCTCAGTTTCCGTTGAAGCGATAGACCGCGCGAACCTGCGCTTGCTGCCAGCGTTTTGACAGTCGTTGGCTGCGGTCATTCAGTGTGATCTATTCATGTTTGCTTGTGCGCGCTGACACCACGATTGTTAATTCAGTTAGTAAGCGAATTTGTCCAAGTTTATGCAGCCGATAAAACTACTATCCCTACTCCGAATAGCTCTCCACTAACGCAATTCTCGCTACATTAACATCTCATTTCTTAATACCTTGTGCCTGGCGCAGCATGGCCTTTGTCGCTTTTGCGCCATTAAACCTGAATTAACTAACTAACTAACTAACTAACTAATTTTCTATCGCAATCGACGCTTCGCCTTTCGGGCGAAACTGCGACATTTTTTTCTTCTTCTCTCCCGGTCGGTCACGTGATCCTTTTTTGACGAAGTACGACAACGATGGCACAGGGTCCGCATAAACTGCATCGCTGTAAAAACGGTTGCTCACCGCACACTTGCGCGTTGCGGCAACAGCTGACCGTCGCACTGCTGCAGGCCACGCTCAGCGCGTCGAACTGTACAGGGACATAATCTTCGGCGATTCTTGTGTCACCGGGGGTGAAATGCAACATGAATTGGGCGAAATACAAATACGCTTGCATTTAAGTGCACTGTAATGAAACGCAGGTAGACAAATTTAATCCGGAGCCCCGAAATGTGACGTAACTATTAATCAAATGGGGTCCTGGTGCGTAAAATCCTAAAACATAATTGATACTTACTACTGAAATCCGCAGGTAGTGGGAAAGTAGGTGATAAAAGGGATCAGCACAGGCCCACATGCGCCTTCTGTCATCGAGCATTCACTGCGGCTTTATGCTGAAACATTTTTAAACGCTTTTAGATTCGATTAAAGTTACATACGTCGGCTATGAGCAGTGCTCACAAAAACGTTGTCGCGTGTGTTTTCGTATAAAGCACTGAAATACAGCTGTCTCCACCACACGTGTCAATGTTATTTCTGTAGATAATCCTAATGACAAGGCTGGCTATCTACTTATGTTTATTGCCACGGTTGTTTTCCGAAGCTGGCATGCCGCAAAACTTCCTACACTTGCAGTGCAAGGACACACGCTCCCATATCCACGTGCTGCAACACTTGCAGTTTTATCTGTACCACTTTATTAGGCTCTGGCCAGAGAGTCGGGTGGATGTACTTTTATGAGCGCTATAGTTGCCGGTAGGATGGCCGCTTGTTTCACATGAAATGTGTTCCTTCTAAAGCTCCCAGGCAGATTTTTACAGCGACCCTGTATATGGCTCGGTTCTGGGAAATCGCGTCTGCGGACAGAACGACGTGTAGAACAACAATTGGAAAACAAGTCGGCCAATCCTGGTGATATTGCAGAAAGGGTCCAAGCTCAATGGCACATACCCCTGTCATGTGAGCCAATCCTTGTGGTAGTACAGAAAGGGTCCAAGCTCGATGGAACATACCCCTGTGGGCTGGGGGACCTGTAACGCGCCCTTGAACTGCCCTTACCACATATGGGACCCGAAGAGACAAAAACAATGCGCCGGAGCGATGGACGCTGTTGCCCAAACACTAGTCTATGATGATGCGTGTCGAAACATCAGTGATAAAACGTCAGTCATAGTATACCAACCAATAGCTGTGTCTCATTCTGTATTGACATAGCCAATTGCCCAGCGACGTCATCAATTGTCCCCTCGGACTCAGTGTGGGTAAGACCCGTGTCGCTCGCTCCGAAGAGGAAGAACGTGCCTTCAAGAAGCGCCGGCGCGATCAACAGTGCGAATGGATGCGAAAGCGACGAGAAGCCGAACGCGCCGCGGCCCAACGTGCTGAGGCCGTTGGTGCAAGTTGGTGTGAATCTAGTCGCCTAATATCACTTTCACTCGCACATACAGCATACGCCGCTGCGGCGACGCAACGAAGTTATGGCTTGCGTCTTTTCCACCATTTAACATAACCACCAAATTAAAAAATTAAAATGTAATTAAACAAAACCATCAGCTTCGCTGGTCTTCCATCTTCACATAGTGGAAGGGCTCTAAATTTCTTGAGCTCATAGATTAGAAGGTCAGCCTGCCAGTATGAAGACCTGAGGTGCTGTATTCTCGAGCGATCGCTTTTGTGAATAAGATAACTTTCGCGCGATTTCCTGCGACTAGGCACAGAACGCATCGAAGACTACGGCCGATGGCGTTTTCCGGCACTGTGCAGAAGATTCAGGGCTTGGCTGTGTGTCAATAACGGTGCCAGAACTATAAGGCGACGTGTTCGGTGCCAAGTTTGGCTGAACTTTGCGAATGTAATCTCATTTCCTAAGCTGATTCCCCGATAGCATGACAGGTGACACACCGGAAGCTTTCAAAGCTTTTATGGGTGAGGACTTGAGTTCTGTTGCTCTAAAATAGTCTGCTACTTTTGAACCATACTCAACCAATTCTAGCAATCTCGGTAATTCTTGTATCCTGCCCGATGTGCACTAGACATAACTGGCGGGTTTGCTGGTCACTTATGTAACACACGTTGAATGAAGAAAACACAAAGCTCACCTGGCCCTGACCATTGATTAGAACTAAAAAGGGTTGAGTGTTTCCATAGTAATAGCGCAAACATCACATGGTTAGGTAGGGCGAGTGTCGCATGAATAAAACGTGGCATGGAAGGGTCAGTTCCATCGTAAATAAACGTGTTTACACATTTCAAGGTTTGCTGATCTGTGTACTCGAAAGCAAACTCACGTCAACTCTGCCTTTAATGAACCTGTCAGGCTTCGCAGGTGTGAAAAGCATTAAAAAATTACGGCACAACTAATCTCTCGATGAATGTTGATGGTAATGGGAATATCATTCAAACAAAGTAGTGACAGACCGCATTCCTGAAGTGGTGTTATATTAACACGGGTAGTGGTAATTCTGAGCTCTACGTTGCTTCGGCTATAGCCACATACTCAAATATGGTCCCACTTTTCTATGACACTCGATTTCCAAGGTATGGCAGCATGACGATGACTTTATGATACCGACGCAATAACGAGAGAATGACGTAGTGATGATATCGATTGGATGACAAAGGTCGTATAACGACGACGGCATGATGGCAATGACATGTCGGTTCTTGAACTATGACGATAGTGAAACAACAATATTTTACAACGTAAGCTGCTATGGGCTCATTCCAACAGCCGTTTACGTTGGCAATAGTGACCGCCGCCGCCTCCGGTGTCCGTCGCAGCCATTGCCAGGAATGATAAAAAAAGAACAGTTCATGCCGGTATCGAATCCGGTCATTCTGCGTGGGAGTCAGCTACTCTGCGACTGCAGCACACCAGGTTTTTTTTTTTACATGGTATTTATCGCATCATGTATATGCGAGAGCAATGCTATACGCGATAAACATGCAAGCACTAGCCAATACATTTTGTATTCATGGCCTAGATAGCACCTATAAATAACGTTGAGCACACCATGCACACACAAAAACTACAAGTAGCTTTAGACTTAAAGAAGCGGCAGCGACAAGCAACTTATCAAGATGTATTACCAGTCTCGTTGAGACTCCGTTAAGTCGTACATGTCCTTCATGTGGCCATTCATTTGAGCATACTGAAATTTAGACGAAACTTCAGCGTTTCAGTCCAACATACGTGTCTTCCATAAGCTATGTTGTTCCCTTAAGCCATTAGTGTCCACTGTACTAGAAATAGTACACTTGTTTTCGCATTCTTCCTCTCGAACAGCTGAATATTTACGTTTGGCTATTTCAGTTTCTAGTACCCAGAGGCGCACATACATGCCCTAACACAGGTTAGAATCTAATGTTTACTCCACATCTAAAAATTTCGTGCCAATTCCAGCAAAAATGCGCACTCGTGACAAATTGTGATGTGTACTCGCGTGGTACACATTTGGATCGTGCTTTTCGCATTGTTTACTGCACTATGTTGAGTGTATTATAAACAAACTGTTGAGTCTGCGGCTTCATTTCAAAGAGAGGAACACGGATTCGAAGTAGCAGCTACAAATCGGTGATTCTTTTAGTTGTGTTCCCGCGCGGATACAAAGTTTTTCTTCGGAAGGAAGCCATTCTTTCGCTTTCGCGATGCTCTGGATGCAGTTGAGAGGGCAGCAAACACAGAAGAGGACATTGATATTGCGATAGTGCCGCAAGAACTAGCTGAAAATATGGATGAGGAAGAAGGTGACGATGACAACACCGACGCTTTCGTCATAAACGATGTCTACGGTTATTGTAGGTTAGAAAAGCCTGCAACAATATTCCCCCAAAATGGTTTCATTGAAATAGCATTATTGAGGACACCTTAGCAGAACTCGCGATGTCCGCGCTGCCGTGGCGTGCCTTCTGGGCGCTACGATATGTCTATTTGGGCGTTCAAGGCGTATGGTCACGGTCACTACTGCGATAAAATTGGAAAACAGCTGCAACGCCGATTTCGTAACGCTCGGGCATCATGGAGATATGAGAAGAGCACGGGGACTTTGTGCCTAGAAAAAGGGTGCTTCAGAAAGTTCAGAAAAGAAGGTAGGAGCACAATAACGGGTGCGTTGGCCATTAAAACCCCATGCGCCTTGTGTACTAGATATCATTGAAAGCCAACAAACAACGACACCAAGGACAACATAGGGGAAAATACTTGTGCTCATTAATTGAATAAAAATACAATAAATGAATGGAAATTAAAGTGGATGAAAAGACAACTTGCCGCAGGTGGGGAACGATCGTACGTCTTCGCATCGGTCTTCGCCGCCAAGACCGTCTAGTACGCGCTGCCAAAAATGGAGCTCCTATGGAGCCGTTCCTCCAGCTTACCGACTGTGCTGCGTGTGCCGCGCTGGCCTGTGACTTTGTCGACGACGACATGAGGACAAAGAAGTGACGATTGTATGAAGACGATGGCATGATTACAACCGCGCGAAGAAGCTGGAAGGCCACGATGACCAGCGGATGCATGATCCCATCTGTCTGAAGGCGCAACGACGAGCACGGCATGGCACGACTCACGATAAAATGACGACAGCATGAGTGCGTTCAAACGTGGAATAAGGAATGACGTCGATTGATCGACGGAGGTGGTATGACGACGACGGCATAACGACACTGGTATGACGTCACTGAATAGGTGACGATGGTCAAAAGGACAGCGTGACGACGGTGACATGTTGAAGGCGGTGTGACGACCGCTGTGACGACGATGGCTCTCGACAAGAGCATAACGAGAGTCGGATGACGAAGTTAAAATGACAAGAACCTAATCACTGCGACGGCATCAGGTCCACGGTATGACAAAGAATGCGTGACGACGGCTGTAAGACGACGACGCGATGACGAAGATGGCGTCACAATAGCATGAAGGCAATGAGATGACGACGAGCTTATAGTGGCAATGGCGTAACACTGCCTCCATCATGAAACCGGTATGGCGACGCTGACGTAACAGCGACGGACATGACGAGCGTCGGATGAAGAAGCGGGTGTGAAGACGATTGCAAAGCCCCCATGGCTTGACGATGATGGTCTGACAATTGATGCACGATAGCAACTTCCTGGCGATAAAGGCATGGAGGCTGAATTACGATTGAATGGCGTTCGCAGATTGCTTGAAGCCTTTGTTACGAGCACAATTAGAGAGAACTTGCGAATTGAGAGAATGTTTGCAAGCTGTGGCTATGACATATTCTGAATAAACACTCCTGCCTCAGTTGCGCATGCATGTCATCGAAGGTTGCTTTGGTTTTTTTTTTTAGCTGCGGCAATTGCACGCGACTTTTCGCGAAAGGGCGATGTGAAGTGCGTGGGAGAAAATTTGTGCGAAGGCGAGAGAGAAGACATAACCAACACTTCTTTTTTTTCAGGTGATGCCGTCCGTAGTCAATTACAACGGGAAGTACTGCTGTGTTGCGTGGTGCAGTACCAACGGCAGGAGAGGGAGAGAAGTTAAGTACGTGTTCAGCATTGCCAATAGTACGTGCCGCCTCAGTGATTTGTACTTTGAAAGTGGCCGTATACATACTTGTATTCTAATAATGTTACTCAAACCTTGCTTCCGAATCCATGTGTATAGGTAATTACTAACATTTACACGTTTCGGACATGCTAACATTGTCTACAATCAAGACGCCAGACCAACGCATGCACCACTCCTACTAAGGCATTTCAGTGCTTCTGCTTCCTGTCGTGCTCACTGACTTATTTTGCGCATTTAATAAGCCTTTTAAAGTGGCTTATCGCTATCACATCTGCCGTATTCTGTGCGCCTTGAGATTGGAGCCGTTTTCTGTTTGCTTAGACAGTAAACATAAGCAAATTGCAGTTATGCTCCTTATTTAGTATGATCGCCTGTTCGACGCATATCGTGATGCACCGAAGTTTTTGTCACAGGGCCATCATTGAAATGATGACGGGCGCATTGTTCTCGCGGGCTACGACGAAAGACGTTCGTTGCAAATCCGCCTGGGCGACGCTGGCAGTTGATACACATAAGGTTATCATTAATGACGGCCAAGTACAAGGCCGCGCACATTGTCGCCGACTTATCGCACGTACCGGTTGCGTGGGCGATCTTCTGAGACGAGATAGATTAGGGTGGGTGAGTTTGAACATCATTTCCCCACGATTGTAACACCTTCGGGGTCAGTATGAGAAGATGTGGCTTTCAAGGTACAGCTGTGAGAAATCAATATTTCGTTGAAGAAACGACACTTCAGGATGGGGCATAAGTGGAGACGGCAGATACCAGCGTTTGTGTCTGTGGTCGCCTCTTGCTCCGTTATAAACGCTGTTTCTTCGACAAAGGGCTCAAATGACAACTCTGTTGAGCTCTAGGTTCTATCGCAGTACATACTCACGGCGTTAGAGCGAACGGTACTACATCTAACGCTGTAGGGCCGTTTCACTGGCAACGCGCCGTGGTTGCTCACTGGCTATGGTGTTGAGTTGCTGAGCACGAGGTAGCGGGATCGAATCCCAGCCACGGCGACCACATTTCAATGGGGGCGCAATGCGAAAACACCCGTGCACTTAGATTTAGGTGCACGTTAAAGAACCCCAGGTGGTCCAAATTTCCGGAGTCCCCCACTACAGCGTGCCTCATAATCCGATCGTCGTTTTAGGCACGTAAAACCCTCAATTTGTTTATTCATTTCACGGACCATATAGACAAATTATACTTAAGGCTAGATTGCGAGTGTGCACCCGCATTCCATGCCATCCATCACTGCGTACTGATGCTGCGCCACTTCGCCTTTGTAAGCTAATACATTCCTCGTGCTCATCTAATCTTAGATGAGCATGAATATATTGTTACGGGGAGAATATATATACAATGGATATATTTACAAGGTAAGGCGCGCAACGCTACAGCAATCATTCAGGAGAGCGCGTGCACACCAGAAAGCCACGCCGTCGTCGTCGTCCAAGCACCGACCACAGGATCGCCGCTCGTGACAATATAACGTCTACGAGTATAAGGAAGAAAAGTTATCCTATCATTGGGCACTATGCGGCTGTGCCCAATGGGGAAACACACTGCGCTCGTGTGTGTTTCCCTTCATGTCTTTCGTGTTTTTTTGCGCCGTCCCCTTGTGCGGCAAGTGCAGCTTTAGGAGTAGGGTGCAGGATAAAGTTACCAGAGAGATAATTGATGCAGATTTGATAAAAAAAGCCGGAGAGCGATGTGTGAGCATTTTTTCCGCCTCTCTACGATACAAGGACGTTGCTTTCCTGCGCATGCGTTTAGCCTTTAGGGTATGTATAGCTTGCGATTTCTGTTTTTCCTCCAGCACAATGTGTACATCCTTGCAATCTTTCAATGGTGTCGCGCGAACATCAAACCCACGGCTCGTCAGCGGCCTTGTAGCTGCGAGAGACACTCCTGAAGCGAACAACGCAACAGATGGTACGACATCTGTTGCGAAACAGCACGACATGCCTATGTTAGAATCTGTCCCAAAATAAAAAGCAGCCGGGTTCATTTTTTGCCGCCATGCTCGCCTACATGATGAGGATGATTGTTGGAGTTTAGTGGCGCAAGGGCCAGTATGGCCAAAGAGCGCCAATTCTCGCCTACTTCGCATGCGCACGTTTTAACGTCGTAATCTATCGAACATCGGTGCACTTGTGATTGTGTTATCCTTCTGCATCAGACAGTTCACACCGTCTTGAGTGTTGTGGTGCCCATTTCTTTTGTGGCAGCTTCTGCACGCTGTACTCGACGATCTGATCCCCTGAACATTGTGCCCTTCAGGTTGAATCTTGATTGTTTTTAGTTTTCTACACCTTCTTTCCGCGGACGGTGGATTTATGGAATAAACTTGATGAACCTCTGCGCTGACTCGGTACTGAGCCTTTTGAAAAGAATTGCGTAATTGTGTATTTTGTTAAGGTTTTCTTGTATTCTGCTGAATTTTGGTGAATGTATGCGGCAATTGTACTTTTTTTTCATTATTCTGTACTCACTCCTGCTATGTCTCAGAAACTGAGACAGCAGTACTTGTAAATAAAGAAATGGTATTCGAACTGGAAATCGCCATGCGCGCCTGCGTTGGAGTTTAGCTGCTTATAATGGCGCCGATACCGCCGCCACTTTCAGCTACAAGGGCGCCGACGCAGCGTGCGGACGACACTCGCGCGGTGTTCTTGAAAAATCTTATGTATATATATTGTTACGGGGATAACGTTTATTTAGGAAGTATTTCTATATCCAAAGTTTGGACAAGCAGCGGCGACGGATGCAAGGCTGTCGCGCGCCTCTCGCTAATTCGTCGCCGTCGTCTTCGTCCGACCGACAGTATAGCAGCCCCTTCACTTTCTCGTGGCACTACCCCCCCGGGCGAGTGCGCCGACCCGGTGCTTGCTACGACGGACCAGAGGGGCCAGTTACGTATGGCTTAAGTCTCGCAACGTGCGCGATAGCAGAGGGCGGTGGCGTAGACGGCGCTGGCGCGGTGACTGGCTCGATCTCATATGTAACGTCGGTGACTTGACGTAGCACCCTGTAAGGACGGACCATCGTAGTGGGACAATAGCTTTTCGGAGAGGCCGATGCGGCGGGACGGAGACTACAGCAGCACGAGGGCACCTGGGGAGCAAGAAACGTATCTGTGGCGACTATCATACAGGGCTTTTTGGGAAGCCTGAGACACTGTGAGCCGTTCACGAGCGTTCTGGCGAGCTGTGCCGGCGCGCGCTATGGCGTCCGGAACGTACGTGGTGGGTGAGCTGACAGGAAGTGAAGTACCAAGAGGCAGAGAACGTTCGCGTCCATACAGGAGATAAAACGGGGAGTAGCCAGTGGCGTCATGTCGTGACGAGTTGTAGGCGAAAGTACCGTACTGCAAAGTAACGTCCCAATCGCGGTGATCGGCGGAGACGTACATTGAAAGCATATCGGTCAGAGTTCGGTTCAGGCGCTCTGTGAGTCCATTCGTTTGCGGGTGATAAGCAGTTGTGAGCTTGTGATGCGTAGAGCAGGAACGAAAGATGTCATCGATGACGCGAGACAAAAAGTACTCGTCTTGATCGGTCAGAAGCTGTCGAGGAGCACCATGACGCATGATGATGTCATGAAGGAGAAAGTAGGTGATATCCGTAGCGCAGCTGGCTGGGAGGGCACGGGTAATGGTGTTTCGCGTCGCGTAGTCGGTCGCGACGGCGACCCACTCGTTGCCTGATGTCGAGTTGCAAAGGGGCCAAGAAGGTCGATCCCAACACGAAAGAACGGTTCAGCGGGAATGTCTATAGGATGAAGCAGGCCGGCAGGTAACATAGCTGGCTTGCGCTGGAATTTATCGAAGCTAGCGACATATCGTTGGATGGAGCGATAGAGACCAGGCCAGAAGAAACGGCGCCTGACGCGATCATAAGTGCGGGTGACACCAAGGTGACCAGCAGTGGGCTCATCGTGAAGCTGGCGAAGGACAGCTGACTGCAGATGGTCCGGCAAGACAAGGAGGCGTTCAGGGCTCTCAGGATGCATATTATCGCGGTATAAGGTGCCGTCCTAAACGAAGAACAAGTGGAGTGAAGGTGTCGGGTGTGGCGGAGTTGAGACTGTCGATGATAGACCGTAAAGCCGAGTCACGGCGTTGTTCGTCCTGTATATTAACGAGGTTCGAGATAGACAAGACGCAGTCGTCGGTGTCTTGCTCGGTGACGTCAGGGGGATCCACGGGATCCCGTGATAGACAGTCGGCATCTTGATGAAGCTGACCGGACTTGTGCACCACTGAAAACGGGTATTCTTGAAGACGCAGAGCCCAACGACCAAGGCGGCCTGTAGGGTTTTTGAGCGAAGAAAGCCAAAAGAGGGCATGATGATCAGTTAGGACGGTAAAGGTGCGGCCAAACAGGTAGGGACAAAATATGGCGACAGCCCAGACAAGAGCAAGACACTCTCGTTCCGTGATGGAGTAATTCATCTCCGGTGCGGACAAGAGGCGGCTAGCGTACGCAATAACACAGTCGTGGCCGCTCTGACGCTGAGCGAGGACGGCACCAATTCCATGGCCGCTGGCATCTGTGCGAAGCTCCGTCAGTGCAGTCGGATCAAAATGCGCTAAAATAGGGGAAGTCGTGAGGGCATCGATAAGCGCCGAAAAGGCGGCACCTTGGAGTGAGCCCCATGTAAAAGCAACGTCTTTTTTGAGGAGCGCAGTAAGGGGACGCGCAATGTCGGCGAAATTACGAATAAAATGGCGGAAATAGGAGCACAATCCTAAAAAACTGCGTACGTCTTTACCCGAACAAGGTACAGGAAAATGCTTCACGGCGCGAACTTTTTGAGGATGGGGCTGGACACCTGTGGCGTTGACGAGATGGCCAAGTACGGTTATTTCAAGGCGTCCGAAACGGCATTTTGAGGCGTTGAGTTGGAGACCGGCATTGCGGAATACCTCTAGAATGGCGGAGAGGCGCTGAATATGGCTGCCAAATGTTGGCGAAAAAACAATGACATCGTCAAGGTAGCACAAGCAGGTTGACCATTTCAAGCCACGAAGAAGCGAATCCATCATGCACTCGAATTTGGCCGGCGCATTGCAAAGACCGAAAGGCATCACTTTAAAGTGATAGAGGCCAACGGGGGTTACGAATGCGGTTCTTTCGCGGTGGAGTGGGTCAGCAGCGATCTGTCAATAACCTGAGCGAAGGTCAATAGACGAAAAATATTGGGCGTTGTGAAGACAGTCGAGTGCGTCGTCGATAAGGGGCAAGGGATGAACGTCCTTTTTGTGATCTTGTTGAGGTGTCGATAATCAACACAAAATCGCCAGGTGTTGTCCTTTTTTCTTGACCAGCACAACAGAAGCGGCTCAAGGACTCGAGGACGGTTCGATGATGTTCTTGGCCAGCATTTTGTCGACTTCTTTTTGGATTATGGCGCGTTCCGAAGCGGAAACACGATAAGGGCGCCGGTGAACCAGTTGAGCATCACCGGTGTGGATGGAGTGATGAACTGTTGTCTGGCCTAAACGGCGGTTTTCGTAATCAAAGATATCGGAACACGACCGCAAGACCCGACGAAGATCTTCTGCTTGCGCATGCTGGAGGTCGGCTGATATAATTTTTTTCGAAATTGGCACATAGCGACGAGGTGGCTGTGAGAGAGCCGTAAACAGTTCGAGGGCCGTCGACGGCTAACAAAGAGATTGCGCATGTCTGCAACGACGACACGGTGGCAAGCGCGATAACGGCAAGTAGCACGTGGGTAGAAAGGCCAAAGTTCAAAAGAGGCAGGCACTTTTTGTTGTCGCGTACGCTAATAACAGTGTCCGGGAGGACTACAGAGTGCATCAGGACCACGTCGAGAATCGGGGGAACGACGTATTCACCATCTCACACAACAGGCGAGGGACTTAATGGGACGTACGTGGTGGCTTGCGGTGGCAAGTAGAGGAACTCGACAGAACATAAACGGCTGGGAGTGTCCGATAGTACGTGGGCGTCAAAATGGCGTTCCAGTTGAAGAACACCTGTGGAGCAGTCGATAAGAGCTGATTGCGTCGAGAGAACGTCTAGGCAGAGGATTACGTCGTGGGGACACTGCGCAAGCACGGAAAACAAACCAATGGTCTGATGGTGTCTCCGGTGTCTATGAGGGCCGTAAGGGCGACATCGTCCACTTGAATGTCCAGAAGGTTTCGGCGCGTAGGTACAGTCGACAGAGGATTTGTATATCGGGTAACTGATGCAGCGTCACCTCCGGGAGCTGCACGGCTCATGTTTCCGAGAGCGTTGGTGCCAGGCCGTGCAGGGGACGATGACCGGTATGGGGACGGTGAGATGCTAAACCTGGAATGTAGAACGGTGGCGTCGGAAGCATCGGAAGCATGTGGATCAGAGCTAAGGGAAAACCGTCGAATGTTGCCTCCAGGACGAAGCCAAGCTCCAGTGCTCCAGTTTGAAGGCGACGACCAGCTACTGCGGCAGTGACGGGCAATGTGTCCAACGCGAGAGCAGTTGAAACATATGGGTCCGTCGTCTGCCGTCCTCCAGTCAGCCGGGTTTCCGTAGCGCGAAGGGTAGGCCTGGTTCTGGGTGACATTTTCAGGGGTACGTTCGGATGCATGGATGTAACAGATGGCCGATGATAATCCCATGTTCGTGAACTCCTGGCGGACGACTGCTTGTATGAGCGACACAGTGGGCAGGTTGGCTGACTGAACGTATGGAAGAACGGCCATAGGAGCTAGTGCTTCGTGTTCGCGGCGGACAATGCGCGTTACATCTTCTGACGCTGTAGCCTGTACAGGCGTCGGTGGGTCTTCGCATGATGATGTCGTGGCGGTGTTCGGTAGCCGAAGGAACTGGCGAGTGATGCGGCGACTTTTCGCTTGTTCAAAGCGCAGGCATTCCTTAAGTATGGCATCGACCATCGTACAGTCCTTACATACAAGTAGATTAACCGCGTCGCCGGCTATTCCTTTGAATACATTCGGTATCTTGTCATCTTCGGCCTTTTGCGTCAACTTTTCGACAAAGGCCAGTGCGTCCTGTATGTACGAATTGTACGATTCAGTGGTCGTCTGGACACGAGATCCCAATTCCTTTTTAGCGGCCTGCTATCGGCCAAATGATCTGCCGAACAACTCACGCAGCTTCGCCTTGCAAGCGTCCCAACTTGTAAGGTTTTCTTCCTGCGTCCGGTACCATACGCGTTCCGTTCCTTTCAGATATAATATCACATTGGCTAACATAACCGTGGAGTCCCACCTGTTGTGGTTGCTGACGCGTTCGTACATGTCGATCCAGTCTTCAACAACCAAGCCATCTGTGCCAAAAAAGGTTCCCGGGTCTTGTGGGTGCAAAAGAATCACAGGAGCCGGTGGCTGCTGCACCGTCGGCACTTCAGTGATCATCGCGGAGCAACCAAGACGGCGACCGCTTCGAAGTTCCGTGCTTGGCTGACGGAGCCGACACGTTGGCAGGTTTACCCCGCACCTCCACCAAAAGGTGTTACGGGGATAATGTTTATTAAGGAAGTATTACTATATACAAGGTTGGGACAAGCAGCGGCGACGGATGCAAGGATGTCGTGCGCCTCTCGCTACTTCGTCGCCGTCGTCTTCGTCCGACCGACAGTAGCAGCCCCTTCAATGTCTCGTGGCAACATATATATATATATATATATATATATATATATATATATATGTGTGTGTGTGTGTGTGTGTGTGTGTGTGTGTTCCGTGTCACCAAGTCGTCTGGAAGTCAGTGCTGTCAGCGCCTTGCTTCTGCTGTCGTGCCTTGTCTACTGCAGCGTGACTTAGGCAACTTGAAAGACATACTAGACCGAATTTTTGCTTTAGCCATCTATCTTTCATTATGGTTAGTTTAGAGTACAGTTTATTTATCAATAAACATTCAACCAATTTGTCAGAATTGTTCTAACAGTGAAGTGTTATATATTTTCAGGCCATTACAGCTTGTATTCGCATCTTGAGCCGCCACATTTAGTAGGTTGTGCGAAAGGGCTAAGTCTTTTGCTAAATATGTTTTTTGGAGCACTAGGCGCATTCTTTATTTTCTTACCATCCAGCGCTCATGGCCCAGTTGTCATAAATATTGTAGGCTGCACGCGAAAAAGTATAGCATTGGGATAAAACCATGGCATTGTCCCAGCCTTCATTTGACCCTCAGCGGCTTCCGCTGCTACCCGCGTCAGCAGCTGCACTGTGCACGCTTCCTCCGCAGCACTTCTCTCGGTGCTCTGACGGCATCATTTGCCATCTTTACGCACGTGTATAGCAATTGTTGTTTTTGTGTAAGGCTTCTGAACCTGTGAACTTTTGGCGAAGCGACAAAATGAACCTACGCCCTTTGGCCCAGACAACAGTTATACAATGTTCTCCTTTACTCTAAACTCTCCTACGGGGTATTGGTTTGGGGAGAAACTTCAAAAACAAACTGCAACAAGTTAATTATTTTACAGAAAGGAATCCTTCTTATGTACTGCAATTACCATGGCAGTTTCGTAGATTTTGAAAGAGCTAAATTATTCCAGCGTTACTCCGTGCTTCAAGAAGGCAGCATATTTTATAAGAAGCTTCAGGCACCATAGATAAAGGAAGATTATTCACTGATGATGAAATGACGAAATCCCAATTTATTCACTACGCCGGAAAGCCAGACACGTACCAAAAAGCAAGGTCAAATAATGGAAAAGCAGCATTGCTGTATCAGTCGACAGAAATATTAAACAAGCTAGGAGAACTGTTAAATTTTAGCGCTTCCGAAAGCTCCTTCAAAAAAGAGCTTAGTGCAATGTTACTCGCCGATGACATTGCTGTCACTAATTATTGATATATTTATTTACACAATACTGCAGGCAGCAATGCTGCCCAAGCAGGAGAGGGTTTACAAAAGAACATTTTTTAGTAGTTTTTCAAATGAAACATAAGATGTGCATTCAACAACAAATTCCGGTAAATGATTCCATTCTTCGCTCGTAAGTGGAAAAAATGATTTCTGAAAGATATTAGTGCGGGCAAAGTACGACTGGACTACTTTAGAATGAAAAATACGTGCCGACCTGTGTGGAGCAGGGGTAATATATGTGGCATTTGCTAAACCAGTTTGATTATGAAACAATGAGTAAAAAAATTTCAGCCTGGCGATTTTACGGCGCACATGGAGCGGATCCAGTCCAAGTTGGCCTAACATACCAGAAACTGACGACGAAGTTTTGTAGTCAGAGCAAATAAAGCGTGCAGCCAGGCGCTGAATTCTTTCAAGTTTATCAATTTCCTTATTACAGTATGGGTCCCACACTATGGAAGCATACTCTAGGACTGGGCGAACGAGGGAAACATAAGCTTGCAGCTTGACAGATGAAGGTGACTTCTTTAGCTTTCTACGTAGAAAGCAAAGTTTTTTGAATGCTTTGTTGCATATGTTGTCAATATGGGTGTCCCATTTGAGGTTACTGTTAATTGTTATGCCTAAGTATTTCACAGAGGTAATAGATTCGAGGTTCCGATTGCCAATGTGGTAAGTATAAAGTAGCGGTTTTCGTTTCAATGTTATTGTCATTGACACTGTTTTGGAAAAGTTTATTTGCATTCCTCTGTCGTCGCACCAGTCCGCGAGTTTACAAAGACTACGGTTAAGTGTATCCTGGCATGAAGAACTCCTGACAGAAGAATAAATGACACAATCATCAGCAAACAATTTCACCTTGATATTAGGATCCACATTTTTAGCAATATCATTTACATAGATAAGAAACAGCAGGGGTCCCAGCACTGACCCCTGTGGTACACCGGATAAGACAGGCAGGCTATTAGATTTCACACCATCAATTTCCACAAACTGAACACGATTTTCTAAGTAAACCTGAATCCAATGAACTATATTTTCTGGTAGTCCAAGTGAATTAAGAATTTCAATTAAATTTGCATGTGGCACACGGTCAAATGCCTTTGACAAGTCTAGAAATATTGCGTCAATCTGCAGGCGGTCATCTATGGCACTGGCAAAGTCGTGTACGATAGACAACAATTGAGTTGAGGTTGAGAACTTCCTACGAAAGCCATGCTGAAAATCTACAAAAAAGTTATTCGCTTCCAAGTGGTTGGATATGTGATTAGCGATAATATGCTCCAAGAGCTTACAACATGTGCTTATGAGGGATATAGGTCTGTAGTTGTTAGGAATAAGATTATCACCTGATTTGATAATCTTATTATCTTATTATAATCTTATTATGATAATCTTCGCCCGCACAGTCTCTTATCTCTCCCACGCGCAAGCAAGGAAGCGGGAAGCGAGCGCCGGAGGGAGCGGGGGGGGGGGGGCGCACTTCTACTCTGCCAACAACCGTGCTCGTCGCTCGCCCGCACCGTCTTATATTGTTTCTTTTACACGTGTATGTATGCATGTATGTATGACATAACAAAAAGTTTATATAGATACCATTTGTGCTAATGTTTCATGTGGTTTACTCAGTCCAATGAACAAATGTTGCAATCTTTATTTTACTGAAATGCTGTTCTCTCGTGCGAGATGTATGTACGTTGTATAAGTATTCATTTTCTTTGATTTTCACCGCTGTTTATAGTTGTGTGTGCAGGGACCTCTGTCAGGCCCTTCGTGCCTTTAGTCCCAGTCTCCCCTCGCTTCGACGAGGAATAAAGTTCATTCATTTATCAAACAAAAATAAAGATGCAAAATATGTCCCGCACACCATGCCGGATTTTCCCGTGCAGTCAGTTGCCACCACCGCTCACCAAGCTTCGCCGAGCCAATGAATCTTAGGGAGCAAAATGCTGCAGGAACCATCGACGATGACCGTCTATGTAAGCGAATAACCCCAAGTAACGGACGAACGAAGAAGCGAGCGAGTGACAATGCTTCCGTTGCTCCACTTCTCTAGCACCACTGCTCCACTGCTCTAGGATATTTCTGCTGTTCCACAGCTACAACGCTCGATTACCGACCCCCAGCTCCAGGCAAACGTGAAGCCAGCAAGCAGGAAGCCATCAATCATCTAGGCTTGCGTTTATATGCTCGCCCTTCACTATGGCAGCCGCAACTTACGACCCCCAATATGCTATGCGCGGATCCCGTATGCGCTCGGTCGCACTGACTTGCGAGGGCAGCCACGCCCTGGCTAGAGGCGTAGACGAGCACTCGCTTACTCCACTCAGGTGAGGCAGCGCATGCTCGACCGCGGGACCGTCGAAATTTTAAGAGTGGGAAAACGGCACGCATTGAAGCCATTATCCTTCGACGCTTGGGATCATGACTCCAGCGCTCATCATCATCATCATAATCAGCCTATATTTTATCTCCACTGCAGGATGAAGGCCTCTCCCTGCGATCTCCAATTACCCTTGTCTTGCGCTAGCGTATTCCAACTTGCGCATGCAAATTTCCTAAGATAATCACCCCATCTGGTTTTTGGCCGACCTCCACTGCGCTTCAATTCTCTTGGCATACATTCTGTAACCCTAATGGTCCACCGGTTATCCATCCTACGCATTACATAGCCTGCCCAGCTTCATTTCTTCCGCTTAATGACAACTAGAATGTCGGCTATCCCTGTTTGTTCTCTTATCCACAACGCTCTCTTCCGGTCTCTTAACATAGTCCTGAGATTTTATTGCAATAGCAATTATAAGGACACTTCAACCGGATTTCTGCCGTCGGCGTCGCCGTCGTCGTCGCTGTCGCCGTCAGGTTCCGTATAGATAAAATCTTCGCCGCGCGCTGTATGCCCGAGCGGAAGCTTGCGGGGACGCGCGCTATCACGGAGAGCGAACGCACTCAATCTCCCACGCGCAAGCAAGGAAGCGGGAAGCCAGCGCCAGGGGGAGCCGGGGGGGGGGGGCACTTTTACTCTGCCAACAACCGCGCTCGTCGCTCGCCCGCAGAGTCTCTTATCTCTCCCACGCGCAAGCAAGGAAGCGGGAAGCGAGCGCCGGAGGGAGCGGGGGGGGGGGGGCGCACTTCTACTCTGCCAACAACCGTGCTCGTCGCTCGCCCGCACCGTCTCTTATCTCCACACGGCTCTGACCTTTCTGCACTGTGCATTCGCCGCTATGTTTCTGTTGAAGCGATAGACCGCACGTACCTTCGCCCGCTGCAGTGTATGGGCTTACTGCCAGCGTTTTGACAGTCGTTGTCTGCAGTCATTCAGTGTGATCTATTCGTGTTTGTTTGTGCGCACTCACACCACGCTTGTTCATTCAGTTAGTAATAGTCGGGCCACATTTTCCAACGCACGCTACACATGTAATGCTGCCCGGATCGGAAGTGCAGTGCTACAGGTGTGTCCCTTCGCACGCGCTGCCCACGGGCAGCGCTTCTCATCAACACCACCGTTTCACACGCGCCTTCTCGTGGTCATCGAGGCTCTCTTCATGTCGGTCTACTTACGCCGCAGCACACCTGCTTACTTAATCAGCTCATGTTTACTACAATTCATATTGCTACCAAAGCCGCTCACCTTACTTCGTATGACATTGCTGTGTTGCTATCGCATTCATTGCTTCGCCCTTAGGGCGAAACTGACATTTTTCGTTTCATCGCTCTTTGTGCGGTCCTTAACTTGTTCTCGTGCTTCTTTGTTAACCTCCAAGTTTCTGCTGCATATGTTAGCACCGGTAGAATCCAATGATTGTACACTTTTCTTTTCAACGACTGGTAAGATCCCAGTCAGAATTTTGGAATGCCTGCCGTATGCACTACAACCCAATTGTATTCTGAAAAATTCTTTCTCATGATCAGGGTCCACTGTGAGCAATTGACCAAGATAAACGTACTCCATTATAGACTGTAGAGGCTGACTGGCGATCGTGAATTCTTGTTCCCTTGCCAGGCTATTGAACATTATCTTTGTCTTTTGTATATTATTCTTCAACGCAATTCTTACACTTTCTTGTTAAAGGTCATCAATCATTTGCATAATTTCGTCTCCATTGAATAGGACAATGTCAGATGACATTGTTGAATAGGACAATGTCATCTGCAAACCGAACATTGTTAATATTCGCCGTTGATCCTCGCTCCTAAGCCTTCCCACTATAAGAGCTTGAATACTTCTAAGCATGCAGTGAATAGCATTGGAGAAATTGTGTCTCCTTGCCTGACCCCCTTCTGGATAGGTAACTTTCTACTTTTCTTGTGGAGAACCAAGGTAGCTGTGGAATCCTTGTATATATTTGCTAAGATATTCACGTATGCTTCCTGTACTCCTTGATTACACAATGCGTCAATGACTGCTGGTATCTCTACTGAATCAAATGCCTTGTAGCGCCCACCGACGCTGCAACGCGGGGCGCTTTGGTCGGCACTCCCAACCAGTGCCTTGGCGCCGACTGTCAAGGAACTAAATAATAAAGAAGCGCAGCGCGTGCTCGAAGCGCAAGCTCGGCACGCGCGGTGTTGTTCCAGGAGCTTGAGACGCTGGTCGTGGCGGCCTCCGCTCGGCTGGCTGCCTTCTAAGTAGGAACGACGGCCCGGCTCGTTCGCCGCCGTCACGTTCTTCCTACAATGGTGACCCGGACGTGATCGGCCACGACGCGCACCGGCCACGGCGCTCACCAAGCCACGGCGCTCACCGGCAACGGCGCTCACCGGCCACGGCGCTAACCAGGCCACGGTACGAGCACGCCGGCCACGGTACGAGAACGCCGGCCACGGTACGAGCACGCCGGCCACGGTGCGAGCGCATGGTCACGGTACGAACACGCCGGCCACGCGGAGCGGTGACACGTCAGCTACTCTCACTCCTCGGATCATGGCCCTGCGCCTAGCGCTGACTGGCCTGACCCTGGCCCTGATGGTTCACGAGACTTTTACGAGGACCAGTTTCGGCTCAGGGACGCCGGCAGCCTACGGCCCGCGGCCCCTTACGATGCGGATCGTCAGCGGACTCTGCTCGAGGGAGCGTTCCACCGGGCGCCCGTGCAGCAGCTAAGCCTCATTTGTCCTACCAACGATCCGGCACCGTGTTCCATATTGGCAAGCTGCAGCGCCGTAAGTCACCGCAGCTCGTCGTTGAGTGCCCGCCTCGGCTGCGGTAGTTTGCGGGTTCGAATCCAGGCGGCCGCCGGTTACCCACCGGAATACAAATCGAGCACAAGCGACCCCCGGCCAGACGCCCGGCTTTCTTCAGGGGTGCTCGGCTTAGAAGAAGCTCCGCTAACCCCGCCGTCCCCCTCAGGGGATTACTTTTGAACAACCCTTCAACCTGCAAAGGTGGTTACATACAACCCGGCCAGAGCGGCTCAAACTCGAGTGATGCATCGATGCGCAGCGCACTGCGCGCGCAATCCCGCACACTGGTAACCTCCTCTCAGGGGACCACAGCTCTCGCGCTTGTACAAGTACTACGCCACAATCACCTGGACCGTACACGACCGTCTCCTGAAGAACCTCATCGACCGCTCCACCCTAAGCACCGTGAAGAACGACGGCCCCGTTAAGGTCTTCAAGATCGCCATCAACCAGCTGGAGAGGCTTCGCTCCGACAACGGCAAGTTCGTCTTTGAGTGCACGGCTCTATCGACGCGCAGGTCACCAAGGCAACCATCGCGCTTGGTTCCATGTTCGAGGACACCTGCACGAGCAACGCCCAGCGTGAGCCTCGCGGGGCCTCGTGCAGCGAGGGCCGCTACCTCTACAAGCCATCCGAGCCCGTGAGCCTAAGTCCAAGCACCTGACCTGCCGCACCGTCACCGGCCTCGGCTAGCCCTGCGACTACTCCGGGCAGTGCGTCTTCGCCCAGCTGAACGGCGTCTGCACGAACCATCTGATCGGTGACTGTGCTCTCGAGTTTGTCCGCTCGCTGGACGGCAAGACCTGCGACAAGCTACAGACCCCCACCGGAAACGTATTGGACAGCCCCGCAAGGCCAACAGTGAATGCCACACAGCCGGAGCCGCTTGCCTCAAGGACGTCTGTGCGTGCGCCAGCCACAGGTGCACCTAAGATGCAGGCTGGAGTACAAAGATCCAACTTGGCTTCTCTCACTTCCTTCATCGACGTTCCGTCTGGGCGGGGAGCCCTGTAGCGCCCACCGACGCTGCAACGCGGGGCGCTTTGGTCGGCACTCCCAACCAGTGCCTTGGCGCCGACTGTCAAGGAACTAAATAATAAAGAAGCGCAGCGCGTGCTCGAAGCGCAAGCTCGGCACGCGCGGTGTTGTTCCAGGAGCTTGAGACGCTGGTCGTGGCGGCCTCCGCTCGGCTGGCTGCCTTCTAAGTAGGAACGACGGCCCGGCTCGTTCGCCGCCGTCACGTTCTTCCTACAGCCTTTTCATAATATATGAAAGCCATATATAGAGGTTGATTGTACTCCGCAGATTTCTCGATTACCTGATTGATGACATGAGTATGATCCGTCGTGGAATATCCCTTCCTGAAGCCATCTTGTTCTCTTGGTTAACTGAAGTCAAGTGCTGCCCTTATCCTATTGGAAAATATCTTGGTGAATATTTTTTACAACACTGAAAGCAAGCTAATAGGTCTATATTTCTTCAATTCTTTAACGTCTCCCTTCTTATGGATTAGTACAATATTGGCGTTCTTCCAGCTCTCTGGTACACTTGGAGTTGTGAGGCATTGCCTATAAAGGGCCGCAAGCTTTTGAAGCATGATATTTCCTCCATCTTTGATTGAATGTACTGTTATTCCATCTTCTCCAGCAGCTTTTCCCTTGGTCATGTCTTTCGAGGCGCTTCTAACTTCATCGCTAGTTATAAATGGAGCCTCTGTATCCGATTCATCACTATTTCTAATGAAAGTAGCTTGGCCGTTTCGGGTACTGTACAGGTCAGTATATAATTCTTCCGCTGCTTTTACAATGTCATCGAAATTTCTGATGATATTACCATGCTTATATTTCAGTGCATACATCTTGCCTTGTCCTATGCCAAGCTTTTTTCTTACTGATTGAAGGCTGCGTCCATATTTTACGGCTTCCGTAATCTTTCCCACGTTATAATTTCGAACATCTCTTACTTTCTTCTTGTTGATCAGTTTTGACAGTTCAGCGAATTCTATCTGATATCTTGAGTTGGACACTTTCATGTTTTGTCGTTTCTTTATTAGGTCCTTGTTTCGCGGGAGAGCTTACCTACTGGGTGCCTTGGTGCCTTACCTCCCACTTCAATTGCTGCTTCTGAGATCAACCTAGTTACGGTTGCTTGCTTGCTTCCTATGCCATGGCGCATACCCACCACGGGGGATTGGCCAAGAAGCCGGCGGTTAAACAGATGGGTTGAAATTATGCAATGAAACTAACTGATGTTAAAGCCGTATTTTATTTTATGTAATAAAGAATTAGTGTGCTTTTTGGAAGGAGATCAAGGTAGAAGGTAATAAATTTTGATCAGTTTAATTAGAATTTTCGAAATTAATAAATAATCAATCAGTAAATTCACGTAAATTGGAATTTTGGAAAATAACAATAAACAATATATCAGTAAATTAACTTGGTATTCTCCTTGTTTCACCGAGGAACTCGCATACGGCCCTGCATACGTTCCTGTGGCTAAAACCCAGTGTATATGCCCCGAAAGATTTTCGGGGCATATACAGAACGGAATTTCGAACGGAATTTCGAAGTATTTCTTTCTCTGGATTACGAATCGGCGGCAGTTTAATAAATAATGATCAATGGTTTCCGGTTCATTGCAGAAATGACATAGAGGGGACATCGCCAGACCAGACCTGTGTAGATAAAAATTTAGGGGTGGAATACGGCATCGTAATTTTGTAATTGAGATTTCCAATTTACGTGTGGGACATCATTGATTATCCCAAGGGTAAAGCAAATGCTTTAAGTCTGTGATATGGAATGTATGTTTTGTAGAGTAATTTAAGAGACATAGTTTTATAAACCTAGCCGCGGTGATATAAGCAGAAGTCGGCAGAACGTGCATGACTGGTCCCTGTAGGGATGTACGTGCGAGGGCATCGGCCATTTCATTTAAGAACAAACCATGGTGACTTGGTACCCATATTAAACGCACCAGACCTAAGGTCGAAGGGATTAATCTTTCTAGTTCGTTCAAAACTGTATTGTCTGAGGATGAGGTGAGTGCTGTGCAAACTGACAACGAATCAGTTACTATTACAGCGGTCGAAGAATTTCCAGGAAGTTTACGAAGAGCTAATATAATTGCTAATAATTCTGCCTGAAATATAGGTGTGAAATCAGGCAGTCGCATTGAATAAGACCAGGATAGCGCCTCAGAAAAAATACCTATACCCGCTTTCTCGTCACACACTGATACATCCGTCGCTATTACAGTATTGATTGTCATTTGCGCTAAATGATCTTGCAGTAATCCGCTTAGATATTTAGTTGGCAGGAGTTTAGCATTGGAAGGAAATATGTCATCAAATTCAATTCTGATAGCATTTACGGGTTTTTTGAGGGGAATGATCTCGCGTATCTGAACCTTTAATGGTTCTAGTTGAGTTTGCACAAAAAGAACCTGCGGATTGTATAGACGGGACCATGTTTCTTCAAAGAAGGCAGATCTTTCCGTAATAAATAGATACTGCGATCGTCTCAATGAAGATGCGTAAATGTTTAAGTAGGTTTTTACTGTAAGGATGCTGAATCTGATAACGAGTGTGGGTAATCGGGCTTCTTGATATAATACATTATTAGCAACAAATTTTGGCAATCCAAGACAAATCCGGAGGGCCTCTCGCTCTAGAAGAACGAGGGGGTTGATCTTCTATGCTGGACTACCAGAGAATAAAACACACCCAAATTCCAATATGGGTCGAACATACATACAATAAATCATAATGAGAGTGTCTCTGCGTAGGCCAGAGCGGCGGTGACCGAGTTTTCGAATCATGCCAACAGCGCGCGCTGCCTTAGACGTAACATGTTCGATGTGGTTGCGCCAACTAAGTTATTGATCGTATATAACGCCTAGATACTTAATAAAGTCGCGCTGAGGGGTTATTTATTGACGGTATTGAAGGGAGACATTAACCGGTATAATTAAGGGAAATACAAGCAAGGCACTCTTTCTAACATTTAATGTCATACGAATATCATCAAGCCAATCTTCAAGTATTGCTAGATATGATTGTAATATTCTTTGTAGAGAGTGAATGTCACTCGCTGACGCAAAGAATGCGACGTCATCTGCGTAAACATATACTTCTACATCATCACATAGTGGAATTGAGCTCATTAGAATATTAAACAAAATGGGAGAAAGAACGGAACCCTGTGGAACTCCCCTGGACTGATTATATTTTGACGTCGAAACACCGCCTTGTGAGCAATAGAATTTTCTACATCTTAGGAATTCATAAACCCAGTTTGTTATATATGGAGGAAAATTCATGTTCTTTAGGATATTGAGGAGAATGATATGCTCTACACTGCCGTATGCCTTAGCTATATCAAGAGCCACTAGCGCTGCAAACTGTCGCCTGTGACGAGCAAGCTTAATACGTCCCTCCAAATCAACGTGCGCACACCAAATCGAGCATCCCGGTCTAAATCCGATCTGACATGAGCTCAGTAATGTGTTAGTCGTTAAAAACCTCATTATACGGATGTATAACACTCTTTCTATTAGTTTCATAATGTTGGATGTTAATGCAATGGGCCTTATGTTGTCCATATGCAATCCCGCTCCTTGCTTCTTAAGTAGGGGGAGAATTTTAGCAAGCCTCCAATCTGGAGGAATCCAACTGTTCTTTAGGGAGTATTTGATGATATTAAGTAGGTCCTGTGGAGATACGTCGAATAATATTTTTAGCATGCTCATTGTTATGCCATCTGGACCTGGAGCTGAGGCAGGCAGCAGTCTTACCACGTGCGCAAGCTCTTCAATCGTCACATTTATAAAACTGTCCTCGGATGCATTCTTGACAAAGTTGAATTTGGTTCATTACCTCTATATTGTCTTTATCTTCGTTTTCTAAAGCTGCATATTTGTTTGCGAGCACCAGCCTGAATTGGTCTGCTTTTACCCTTACTGCCTCTAGGTTGGCCTGTTTACTCTTCACTAATTGCACTCTCTCTCTTCAAATTGAGAGAAATCCTAGACCTCACTAACCTATAGAGACTGCACTTTACCTTACCTAACAATTCTACATCCTGCACTATGCTTGTATCGGCAGAGAGTATGAGATCTATTGCATTCCTTGTTTCTGCATTAGGGATTTTCTAGGTCCACTTCCTGTTGCTGCGCTTCCTGAAGAAGGTATTAATTAATCGGAGCCTTGTCATTTCCGCGAATTCTACCAACATCTCTCCTCTATAGTGTTTCTAGAATCGATGCCGCAGTTGCCAACTGCTTGCTCACCAGCCTGCTTTCCTCCCACTTTTGCATTGAAGTCGCCCATTACTACAGTATACTGACTTTGTACCTTCCTCATTGCTAATTCAACATCATCACAAAACTGTCCTATTTCTTCATCACCCTGCCTGGAGATTGGGGCGTAGGCTTGTACTACCTTCATGCTATACCTCCTATTCTGCTTTATTACGACGACTGCTACCCTCTCATTAATGCTGTAGAATTCACCAATGTTGCCCGCCATGTCTTTATGGACGGGAAGTCCTACTCCGATTTCTCTTTTATCTAGAAGACCTTTGTAGCAGAGGACATGGCCGTTTCTGTTCGGGTGAGGGAGTGGCTTTATTGAAGCCTAGTGGGCCTTCCTAACTTGGTTGCTCCTGGAGTAGTATAGCCCCACTAGCTCTCGGCGATATTTTTTTGCCGGTGTAAGGCGGCACTCTATGCTTGAAAATGTAGTGAACTGCAGCAGGATTTGAACTTACGACCTTCTAATTAGAAACCGGGTGTTCTACCTCTGCTCCACGCTACAACACAGGAAGCGCAGCAACAGAAAGTGGACCTGGAAAAGCCCAAATGGAGAAAGAAGGGATGAAATAGATTTCTTACTTTCTGCCGATCCCAGCATATTGCAGGATGTAGAAGTGTTAGGAAGGGTAAAGTGCACTGACCATAGGTTAGTGAGGGCTAGGACTTTTCTCAATTTCAAGAAAGAACGAATAAAATTAGTCAAGAAGAAACAGGCCAACCTAGACGCAGTATGGGTAAAAGCAGATCAATTTAGGCTGGTGCTCGCAAACAAATATGCAGCTTTAGAACAGGAAAATGAAGAAAACATGGATGTAATCAATGAAACCGTAACTAGGCTTTACTCAGAAGCAGCAAATGAAGTGGGAGGTAAGGCATCAAGGCAACCACTAGGTAAGCTCACCCAAGTAACAGAGGACCTAAAAAAGAAACGGCAAAAAATGAAAGTGTCAAACTGGAGAGATCAGATATAATTCGTTGAATTGTCGAAACTGATCCACAAGAAGAAAGTAAGGAATATCCGAAATTATAACGTGGAAATGATTGACGAAGCAGCAAAAGATGAATGGAAGCGTCAAATCAGTGAGAAGAGAACTTGGCATAGGACAAGGCAAAATGCACGCACTGAA
The DNA here is from genome assembly GCF_013339745.2 of Dermacentor silvarum. Lineage (NCBI taxonomy): Eukaryota > Metazoa > Arthropoda > Arachnida > Ixodida > Ixodidae > Dermacentor > Dermacentor silvarum. The sequence goes on from NC_051160.1 coordinate 127,079,598, forward strand.
AGATAAGCAAGCTAATATCATCAGCAATTTCGATTACATAGTAAAAGCAGTGGCAGAATTCTATACTGACCTGTATAGTTCCCAGAGCAGCCAAGCTACTTTCATTCGAAGAAGTGATGAACAGGATACAGAGGCTCCTTCTATAACTAGCGATGCATTTAGAAGGGCCTTGAAAGACATGGCCAGGGGAAAAGCTGCTAGATAAGTTGGAGTAACCGTCGATTTAATCAAAGATGGAGGGGATATCATGCTTGAAAAGATTGCGACCCTTTATACGCAAGGTCTCACGACTTCAAGTGTACCAGAAAATGGGAAGATTGCCAACATTATACTCATCTATAAGAAGGGAGACGTTAAAGAATTGAAGAATTATAGACCCATTAGCTTGCTTTCAGTATTGTATAAAATATTCACCAAGATCATTTCCAATAGAATCAGGGCAACACTTGATTTCAGCCAGCAAGAGAACAGGCTGGCTTCAGGAAGGGATATCCTACAATGGATCATATCCGTGTCATCAATCAGGTAATAGAGAAAGCTGCGGAGTACAATCAACCTCTCTATATGGCTTTCATAGATTACGAAAAAGCATTTGATTCAGTAGAGATATCAGCAGTCATAGAGGCATTGCGTAATCAAGGAGTACAGGAAGCATACGTGAATATCTTGACAAATATCGACAAATATAGCACAGCAACCTTGGTTCCCCACAAGTAAAGTAGAAATATACCTATCAAGAAAGGGGTCAGGCAAGGAGACACAATCTCTCCAATGCTATTCACTGCATTCTTAGAAGAAGTATTGAAGCGCTTAGACTGGGACCGCTTAGGATCAAGTATCAACGGCGAACAGCTCAGCAACCTTCGGTTTGCTAACGACATTGTCCTATTCAGCAACAGTGGACACGAATTACAGCAAATGATTGAGGACCTTAACCGAGAAAGTGTGAGAGTGGGGTTGAAGATTAATATGCAGAAGACAAACCTAATGTTCAATATCCTGACAAGGGAACAAGAAATAAGGATCGCCAGTCAGCCTCCAGAGTCCAAAGGAGCAGTTTTATCGAGATCAATTACCCACAGGAGATCATGAGCAAAAAATTTACAGAAGAATAAAATTGGGTTGGAGTGCCTACGGCAGGCATTCCCAAATCCTGACTGGGAGCTTACCACTGTCGTTGAAAAGAAAAGCGTATGATCATTGCATTCTGCTGGTGCTAACATACGGGGTTAACTTGGAGGTTAACAAAGAAGCTCGAGAACAAGTTAAGAACCGCACAAAGAGCGATTAAACGAAAACGTTAGGCCTAACATTAATAGCCAGGAAGAGAACGGTTCAGATCAGAGAACAAACGGGGATAGCCGATATTGTAGTTTTCATCATCATCATCATCAACTTGTTTATTTCACCACGAGATACACAAGGTGAAAGTTGACATTAGGTGGAAAAAATTGAGCTCGGCAGGCCATGTAATGCGTAGGATGGAAAACCGGTGGACAATTAGAGATACAGAATGGATACTGTCCTATGGAAGAGGCCGCCTGCGGCGCGAAAAAGAAGTGGATCACGTGAAGCACGGTGTTCGGAACGGCACGAGCTCTCGAGACGCGTGAGACGAGGCGTAATCGAGGGATGAATGGCGCTGTCCGTTGATTATCGACGTCGCTCCGGGCCAGGAAGGTCGCATCGTCAGCAACGCTCTGGCGACGGGAGACTTGGGGGTCTGGCTTAGTCCGTGACGTTAGCCGTCCAAGGTGTGGCCGTCAACCTCGGCAAGTTCGAGCGAGGCTCCTGGACTGGCTGCAGCCTCTCACGGCAGGATCCCTCTTCTGCGGCAGACTGGCACGTTCGATTCTCCGCGGGACACCACGTCGGCACTCATGAAGAAGTTGCGACGCATCCCGACGCTAGGCCTATCGAGGTGGGCCTAAGCAACACCGAGCGCCATTACTGACGAATCACTGACGAGCTCATCACCGACGAAGTACCGACGAGCTCATCACTGATAAATGAGACGACGTGAAGACAGCAAGGCGACGACTATATCATCAACGAGAGCACCAACTGCTTGGGAAAAAGAGCTGACAAGCTGGAACACACTTGCGACGGCGGGTGCAGCAAGGTGACTCTTCTTGGTAGCGTTTCAGACGTGCGTTTCAACGGGGTAGGACAGGGTTGCCTGACTTTGGAGGATTAGCTGCCAGAGACCAGCGAAGGCGTAAATTGGAACATGTTCAGTGTATTAAGCGTTAAGTTGTACTTGTATTTGTTCGTTGTGTTTTAGTGTGCTTGATTTTTGGTTTGAGGTTTTTGGTTTTGAGTTTGCGTGTAGTTAAAAATATGTTTGCTGTGTCGCCACGCGTCTTCCTTCTCCATCTCTTATACCACACACACACCGCCGAGATAGGTGACAAACACGCGACAGATACCAAGAGAACGGAAGCGCAGTTGAGGACGGCAGAAAACTAGGTGGGGTGAAGAAGTTAGGAAATTTGCAGGTGCCAGTTGGAATCAGCTAGCGCAAGACTGGGGTAATTGGAGATCACAGGGAGAGGCCTTCGTCCTGCAGTGGACATAAATATAGGATCATGAGGATTATAATCAAGGTGACATATAAGTGCTCGAGAGTCTCTAAGGCGTCAATATCATCGCGAACAGAGCATTAGTAATCGAGAAATTGAGGTAAATGCAGGACACGATCAGAGACTCCCCAGGGACATTGAGGTACTTGCGGGATGAAGAAGGCACTCATTTAAATTCTGTCACAAGTAGTGAACCACTCGTTACACAAACGTCATAGTATGGCATTATAGGACGAAAAAAATCGCTACTTCTGTAATTCGAATATATTTTTAGAAAAAATTGTTCATTGAAATTACCGTTGACAACGACATGGGCAGTCGAAAGGTTTCGTTTTCGCTCTACTCTGCACCGCCTGCGCTCTCGCGTTTCATTAGTTTCGTTAGCGTGTAGTGCGGCGATGGCTTTGCCTGCTGGCCAAACTCGCACAAACATCAAGTAGCACTTTCCTGTGATGTCGCCGAATGCACGAACGGTCCACGCCACTTGAGCAAAAGCAACTGCCGCGGCGAATCGACCGCTCTGTCTTGGCTCGGTTTCTCCATCATCGCGTGTTTGCGTCTTGAGCAAAAAACCGTACCTCCGTCTGTCTGGTGCCGTTTTGCTCACTGATTGCTGCAAAGTGTGGTTATGGCGTATGTAACGTCACCACTGCCCGGTTAGGGGGCGGGATATTTCAATTGTGATGAAAGCATTCGGATCCTTCAGATGCAGTTTTCTGGTAAACCAAGTCGTTTCTTGGCAGAAAACAAGCGTTGTGAGTTTTCTGGAGTAGTAACTAAACAGTCCACGTCGACTTCTAACATGCACGAAGGCTGTGAAACAAGCGTTGGAAGGTTTCTGGAATGATATTTAAACAGTCCACGTCGACTTAGCTGGTGGGCTCAACTTCCACGCCGCCAACTCAAATACATCTCAAATGCAGGAAGGCTTTCTTAGAGAACCTCTGGGCCGAGTTTAATGAAATTTGTTGCATTTTTAGAGAAAATTCTAGTAACTGCTTCTAGAAACATTGATTCCACGCAGGACTATTTTTATCAAAGGTGCCGAGAATCGATAAGTTTCCAGAACTAAAAGCACGAAGTTAACCAATTCGTTTACAAATATATGAAATATACAAAAGTGGTTTATCTTTTTGGATTACCAACTTGCAGAGTTTTATGATTGCTCCTTTTGTTTTCGGAAATGCGTTTTGCTGATTTTTATTTAAACTGAATGGCTCAAACAAAAATCCACTTTCTACAGTCAATCCAGTGCAGCATTTACTTTTAAAGGCAAATAACCCCATTGAATTCAGTGCAAAGGTTGCCCAGAACAACAATTTCTCATTTACATTGTTCTTATGCAGCATTCCTATACCTGAAGATAAAGAATTACGTCAAGAGATATGCTGAAATACCTTGAACCTGATCAATTTACCAGAATTGATTAGATTTTCTTCTTCGCGCTTGTCCTTTAAGATGTCGATTGACTGCAGTTGAATTACTTGTCATTGAAAGGACCTGGCGTGCATTCAAATCGCAACTGAATAAATTTTGGAACAGTTGTATTTCCTCGTTTCTAGGGGTGGGCGAATATTAGAAACTTGGGAATACGAACCATATAACGTCCTATTCTACTGGGTCCTCGAATCGAATAGTCATTCTTATAAAATTGGAATATGCTTCGAATATTTTTCGAATAGTGAAAACGCTAACTACATCAAATAAAACATAAAATTGTAGCAAACTTACGCTTAAATTACATCCCTGCTAGCAAATTATAGGCATAAAATATGAGAGGTTGCGTAGTTATGTCGTTTAGGTAGCACTACTTTACAGGCTATACAGCGATTATTCGCGGCGTCCTGAAGCGTCCTGCGCATGTCTAGAAACTACTTGTTTGATGCGAATGTTTCATTAGTGCTTTAATGAAATAGCGTTTCATAACGTACTATGTAAAGACAGAATCTTGGTAACTTTAAGAAGAATAGGATATGAACATTGTTCTATAGTAACTGTGATAACGGCTGTTCGTTATTGGAAAACTATTTGATATTCGGTTCGATTGGCTATTTGCACACCCTTAATCGTTTCTGCTACCAGGGTCAGAGAATCGCTTGCAACATTTTGTGTAAACACTGGCGAAGATTTTCGTGGCTAACAGGGAATGCGATTCCGTATCAGTCTCCGCACTAATCCTCGAAAAGCAGCGCAAATGCTCCCGCTTGCGACCTTGCAGCTGCTTCTAATGAGCAGTTTTTTTTTCCTGAAGCTTTTATTTCTATGTACAGGTAATCAACTCAACAAGATGTACTTCTCCGTACAGCTTCACTTTAAGGCCAATTAGATCGTTGCAGAATTCCAATTTAGAGAGCTACTCACCACTGGACAGTATTCGTCTTGGGGCGATCCTTCAGTGCAAGAAACTATTTGGTTAAGTTAAAGCAACCGCACAAAACTTTTACGCAGCTTACCAATTGAACTGCATGTAACACATCAGGGGTGCGATTTTGTAGAAATTCCATTATTTTTGTTATGGCTTTTTGCGCCGTCACCCCGCGGCCGTTGTTCGAAAATGACCAGGCCACACCTATTTTGTCCATCAATCACGCGACATCAGGAAGCCGTAAAAACCCGAAACGTCACAGTTATGTTGACGCACTCATAATGGGGAGCATAAGGCATAATTTTTTGGCACAGCCGGAGGCAGGGTCGTTTGAGAAGGTATAAAATATGGTTGCCCCTCTCATCGCGATGGCGGTGGCTATTCGTCGTCGCCGATGTGGACACGGAGACCCGGACAACGCGTTTGACATGGCGGGTGACCATTTTCGACGGCATTTTCGCCTCTCGATGCAAACGGTACGGGTGTTGTGCGAGAAACTGGCACTGTTGGTGCAGCACAAAGTGTTATGTGCGCTGTACTTCTTTGCCACCGGTAGCTTCCAAGCAGCGACCGTAGGGAGCGAGGAGACAATGCCGGTGTCGCAGTCGACCGTGAGCGAGTGCTTGCGACGCGTGGCAGAGGCTGTCGTTAACTGAAGGGCCCGCAACAATTGGGTCTGGGTCCAATTTCTTCGGATGTCCGAAGACATCCGAAGAAAAGGCAGCCATGAAGGAGGGCTTCCTTTGGCGCGGCGCTATTCCCGACGTCATCGGATGCGTGGACAGCATTATCGCACCCAAGGATGAGTGCAAGGCTGCGTTCATGTGTCAGAAGGGCAACGACGCCCTAAACCCCACGCTCGTATGTATACGTCATGTTCTCTAGTGCTGCTCATTCTTTTGACAGCTGTGTTGCACTTGTAAACGCGGACTTTCTCCGTTCACATTTTCCTCAGATCTGCGCCGCGGTCATGAGGTCCCTGGCCATGGTTGCCATGCCACCAGGGTCGGATCACGACTCGTTCGTCTGGCGCACGACATGGCTGCGCCGGCGTTTCCAAGCGGGGCGCATCGGGAATTCCGGGGAATACCTTCTCTGTGAACAAAAAAAATGCATTTTTTGCCGCAGTCGCACTTCAGTAGCGAATAGAACGCCACGTCTAAACCAGCGCAAACTCTTAACTAAATAACAAGCACATGAGTAAGTGCCTGCCTACGGTAGCAAAAATCAAAACAATTAGTGCTACCACAACTATGCTACGAAGTACCTGCCAGGAGCAGAAGAAAGCCACTAAGTGTTGATTTCTTTAGCTTCTGGAAGGAACTGAGTAGTACGTTTGTTTTTGGTTAACAGTTTGTGTCGGGGCGGACATGTCCAAGTCGTGTTTAACTTGAGACTCACGACAGTGATCTCTAAGGTCTGCAACCTCTGACGCCTACCTTTGTCGAATGATGCTGTAACTTTCCCCAGGTACAACTTGCCTCACGTCAGAAGAGTACTCAGGGCACTATTTTCATATTAAAGCAGGTGACAGTGGCTACCCTTTGGAGCCGTGGCTCCTGACCCCAGTCATCCTCCAACGCTAACAGCCGAGGGGAAGTACAACACAGCAGATGCCGCCATGCGTTCCGGTGCGTTCCGGCGTTCCGGTGTATGGGGCTCTCGAAGAGCCGTTTCCGCTGTCTGCAGCGGTACCGCACCCTCCTCTACGAGCCTTAAGTGCGGCCAACATTGTCGGTGCAACGGAAGGATAAGGATGCCGCTAAAACGGATCTTCAGGAAGGAAGAGTTGGCAGAACGATGTTGTATGCATGCCGAAAGGGCTCGATAACGTTTTACTGCCACGCAAAAAGGTTTATCATGCACAAATAAATACGTGCTCATCGGCAGGTGCGAGTAGCGAGGGCCTGAGTGATCGGCGGGCTGCCATCTTCCATTCCTTTCGGAACGGGGTAGTCTGTGGCTATTCAGAAAAATTTTCAGTTTTGTTCGACAAATTAATGCATTTTTTTCGCGACAGCGTCACTTTGACGGGGTGAGGTTTCACGGTTTTGTGAGGTCCCATGACAGACAGGCGAAGTGGGCGTAGCCAGAAAACGTTGGACCGGTAGCAGGGGGCTAATGGTGAAAAGGCGTCGAATCAGCAATGATTATTTTTCTTTTGCGCTGTTTAATCATGCATAATCAGTGTGCACACGTTATATCAGATGAGAAGCTATTGCGGTTTTCGTGACGTCACATGACAGAAAGGAGAAGTTGGGAGTGGCCCGAAAATGTTTCGACCAATCGTGGAGCCTGATTGCAGAAATTGCAATCAAAACAGCTTTGAACCATTTTACGTTATAGCGCCCCAGTTTACTACAACCAAGATGGTGGCCGTGCTACTTCGGAAACCCGACGCATGCACAGATCAGTCGGTCGGATCGGTCTACTTAGAAGAGAACGCGGCGGGCGCTATTTAGCTAGCGCCGTCATGCCCGTGGGGAGGGGATTAGCGAATTGCGTCCCCTCCTGCCGCCCGCGAGTTTCATATCAGCCCCTTTGTTTCTCCGGGCTAGCTCCAGCATTCTGAGAGAAGATTTTAGGACCGCACACTGAATGACGCCATTGCGTTGATTCGACCCCGCGCTACGACTAGTACGACGAAGTGCGTTGGCTGGTCAGGGGGGAGCCGCTGCAAGTCTGAGTAATTAGCGGACGAGCACCTATGCGTCTAAGTGTTACCGGGCGCGCAGCGTTCACGGGGGAAATTTTGGTTTTAGAGGCCTTCTTGGCGCCTGCCGCATGCCCTTCTACTTTTGCTGTTTGCGCTTGTCTTCTTTTGTGTAAGGGTTTTGAAAGCGCCAAACTATCAGGAGAAGTACCCACTCCAGTGATCGCCCGGGGCGCCCTCTCAAGAGGTGCCCGGGCACGTGTCCTACCATGCCCCACCCTAGATACGCCATTGCTCGCATGTCTGATGAGATGGCAGGCTCGATCTTGCGAAGAATTGCCGAAGGGAACACGTCGGACATTGACCTTTTAATTTCCGACGGCTGTTTCAGGTATGGAAGTAGCGTCGTCTGGTACACGGCCGTGCATATAGACGCCAAGGAGAAAGAAGTTCTCAGGAGCGCGCGTGCCACGCGCAATGCGGTGCATGGGCTCAAAGGAGAAAATAAAAATAAAATCTGACGGATCCAATCATTCGTACTCGCCGTATCACCGATGCGGTGGCCCATTACCGATGGTTGTTCGAAAAAACGCGAAACTCAACAGCCTTCTTAGGAGAATATACAAACAAGCACTAGGATTGCCGCAAAACATCAGCACAGACCTCCTCCTTAAACTGGGCTTACACAAAACCCTTGAGGAGCTTATAGAGGCGCAACAAATCTCACAGTACGAGCGATTGACCAAGACTAAGCTAGGCAACCACATTCTCGAGAATCTCGGCATCTCCAACCACACCCAACGTGGCGACAAACACGACATACCACGCGATATCCGAACTAAACTCACAGTTCCACAAATACCCATGAAAATGCACCCGGAACATAAAGAGGGCAGACACGTCAATAGAGCCGAAGCCATGACCACGCTTTTTGGTCGCAACGAGGAAGTGGTTTTTGTCGATGCAGCAGGCTATCGCGACCGTCACCGCTTCGTAGCTGCAGTTGTAGACTACACACACCAGTGCAAAACAAGCACATCAATCGCCACAAGACACGTAGAAACGGCGGACGAAGTGGTTATCGCGCTGGCCATAGCCCACACCAACGTCTACTATGTCATAAGGGACTCGCAAATGGCACAGTCCCTTATGACATGACTCGCAGTGACTCGCAATGACTCGGGGGAGATTCTCCCGTTGGCGTAGCCAACGCGAGAATCTCCCCCGAGTCATTGCGGATCCTAAATACAGGCAAAACTCATGAGGCAGACAAATGTATACAAATCCCCTGGCTCCGAGCTCACACACACCCCTAAATCTACCGGAGTTCAGTCCAAACGAGGTGGCGCGCAACGTGGCTCGAGGTCTCACGTTCCGAGCCGCGTTCGAAGAAGCAGCCACCAGAACCGACTCCTCCGCGGCGGTGTGGGAATGGGACGATCGGCTCACTAAATTCTGTGACATTGCTCAACATTATCGAATGCAAAGGCGGGGGTATCCACCGGTTCACCTCAAGGTCAATCGGGCCCAGTGCGTTGAATGGTAGCAGTTACAAACACGAACATACACGGACCCAGTCATCACGACCCACATATATCCCGAAATATACACAACCAATATATGCCAGTATTAAAACACCAGAGCCACATTAGATCACATCCCGTGGCCATGTTCAGCATTATTCAGCAATATTGGGGTCGAGGCCTCCAATGAGGGCCTTCGGGCGCGTTGGCGGACTTCGCTGCCCGTTCAGGCCCGGGCCAGCAACTCTGGGTGATCCAGCAGGCCGCGAAAGCCACCGGGAGACACGGTCTCTCCACTGGCTCATCGATGGGAGCTCAGCCCAGCAATCTGCAGGAAATATGTAAATATGTAAATATGTCTCTCTCTGAAGACTAGCGGACGCATTGTGTCTCTGTCTTTAGGCTTGTCCGTCTCTGACGACGAAGCCTGTTCTTTCTTCTGAAAAGGCTCTCGCCTTTACAGTGCAATCTTGGGTAGCAAACTGGCCTTTTTGTGTTTATCCTTTCTGCCATTCGTTTGTTGTTTTATTGCGATTAGGATTCTCAGGATACGTCCCGCACTTTGTGGTGTCTATCTGCATATGTCTTTTTATGTCTGTGTATCTAACCATTTCCCTGCCAACTCGGGCCACTGGGTATGTGGCACTGGGTTAGTACTGCTGTTCAAAAGTGTTGCCATTTTAGTTATTTTGCATTTCTAGTTATGAAAACATTTTTGCGCACGAGTTTGAGCGCAATATCGGCGGTACTTCATTACATGCGTGCTGGGTATAAACGCAGTGTACAGGATATTGGACATCGCGCTCAGCTGAAACTATCTGGTCTATTGAATAAAAAAATTAACACTTTTAGGCTTCATAACCATACTGACGTATTCTGAAACTTCAAGAGAAAAATTGGAGCACGCTCACCCCCGTATTCTTAAAGACGCGTTCACTCAACGCTTCTCCTCGACTGAGCCAAGTCGAGGCGACGAGCATTCCTTCACTCAAGGCTCCGTTGTGTTTCCCTCCATGAACAATATTTCAGTTTTCCTCCGCCAAGGAACGCCTTGAAAATGCGCCCTTGACTCGGGTGAAGTGCACCGACCGAGAAAAGCGTTTGATATCGAGGCTATTCTTAAATGCACTTAGCAAAAGCCTAATTATGGCAGATATGTGTTTCCGTTTTGGCTTCGTTATCAAACGGCAACACGGCGCAATGCACAAATTAAGCTCGGCAGCGCTGCGACTGTTAGCGTTCGACTGGTAGATCAAGCGGGAGCTGTGTTTGAGGTCTGGCGACAATCGCACCCCAGCAGCTGAGCATGGCGCATGGCTGAGAAACAACAAGAAAATTTGCGCCCGCATTTGTCCGCCTCTCATTGTTTTGACAATGGGGGCACGTGTTCAGGATCATGAGGGAAATATATGCTGCTTGCTATCCCAGAAATAAACAGTTGGCAGTCTGCGCTCGTGGTGTCGTGTGTGTTTTCCTTCTTGTGTCTTCGTTTTCTTGCGCAGTTTATAAACTTCTAAAAGCTATGAACCAACTAGCCCACCAGAACGTCCTACTCTCATTGTTTCCTTGTGCATAACTTGTGGTTCACGTTGCAGTTGTTAATCGTGGTAATTAGGGATGATATTTTCCGTGTGTGTATTGTGACCTAGCCGGATTGACTTCGAAGGAGGTAACGCATGACCCGCCGCGGTAGCTCAGTCAGCTAAGGCGTTCCGCTGCTGAGGACGAGATCGCGGGATCGAATCCCGGCCGCGGCGGCCGCATTTCGATGGAGGCGAAATGCAAAAACGCCCGCGTGCTTGCGTTGTAGTGCACGTTAAAGAACCCCAGGTGGTCAAAATTAACCCGTAGCCCTCCACTACGACGTGCCTCATAATCAGAACTGGTTTTGGCACGTAAAACCCCAGAAAGAAGGAAGAAGAAGAGGTAACGCATGGAACGGCCAATGGGCAGCTTTGTTCACCTTCAAGACAGAGTGCTGCTGAAAGATTTCTGAAAGCAACAACAGGACAGACAATAAGGGTGAGTGAGCAGTTTATGCATGGAAGCACATTACGCTGTTGCGGTTTTCGGGAAGTTGCCGCCACGCTATCAATAAAACTTGTCCGATATATCCAAGCATGACTCGCTGCAGTTGCTTTTCTGTTTTTGTTCTTTTTCCAATTGGAGCTTGTGAGAGATTCGGCGTGACAATAGACAGTTTTAGTTTAGCGTGGTTACCGGAATAGCGGGATCGAAATGCGCATGCGCAGAACGCTAAACGCCCCATACCATTTACCGTGCGCACGCTATTTCTCAGAGAACGTTACCGTGTTAGCGTGGTTTACGTAGTTTACGTAAAAGATGGCGGCGGTCCCGGTCGCCCGCTTCGAATTGAATTTGGCGTTGTTTTTGTAGAACTCACTTCGTTCGTAGCAAATGACTGCGTAAACGACTTTTGCTTAGTCTCATGCCGCTTCGCCCAGAGAGTGTTATGGCTAATCTTGAGGAATTTTCGAGATCGCTTCGCGTTTCGAACGCGCCTAAGCCTAACGAGAGCAATTTTCTTCGAGATGCGAGCGCCACCTGTCGGTAAAGTCGGAACATAGGCGCGACGACGGCATATGGCCTCTGAGATGGGAACATTTCGGAGGCTATGGTAGACAGCTTGTACTGCTTGTCTGTTTCGCTCCAGATCGGCGGACATGGGAAGTAAAAATACAACGCGCTGCTGGCTCCCATTGCACTGCCTCTCGCACTTTCCGGACGCACACAAACATAGACTTAGGTGCCCTATGTATGCGAAATTCAAAGCGTAATGGAATAGCGTCCCGCACGTAAACTACGCTATCAGACTATACTAAAACTATTTCTGCAAAGTTCGTTTGCGGAACGGTAACGCTATTTCCCTTAACCCTGCTATTACGCTAACCTTAAACTAAAACTGTCTAATCTGTTATTGGTTCAGATGTTTAAAGATAAATGCACAAAGTACCGCTCCGCACCTGTGTCCCATGATCATTCCAGGGGCCCTATTCTGTAACGCTTCGGTTTTCGAAGAATTCTGTTTGCGTGCAGCGATTGGTCGCCGCCTGGGTGACGCCATCGCTTCAGGGCGCGAACGCATTTTTTGATGACGTCACGCACATGTCAATCACGCGGAAACCGAATGTGTCGTCTGCTACGTAGCGAAGCCGCGCGCGCTGCTCCAGTCTGATCCGAAGCGCGGTGTGCCGTGTGCAGAGCATGTGTGTGCCGTGTGCACGGGCGAGATCGCGGCACTCTGACCAAATTGACGGCGTGTGCGGTGCCTGTGGCTCCTGTTATCGTGCGTTTAGCGAGCCTCCGTGATAGACAGCGACGACCTCGACAAGACGCCTTTGAGATGACAGACGAAGAATTCAGGCGACAATTCAGATTCTCAAAAGAGACAGCGCTCCGACTGTGCGAGGAACTTGAGTGTGTATTGTGGCCGCAACGCGAAGTTACCGTACTACGTTCCACCTAGCGGCATAAATGGGTCAACCGAAGTAAACAAAATTTAGTGAAGTCACTCACCGCCAGTAGAACTCGCACACGTTTCATAATGAAAAATATAAACCTCATCAATGCCATTAACAAATTATTTTTATTTACCAAGAAACGCTCGTAAATTGCTATATTTTTACTATGTTTGTGACGTTCACTGCCACACACACACAAAAAAAAAACCTTCGCGCCGATTGGCCTCTGTCCTTCCACTTGTTTTTACTACGTCAACGGACCACCCCAATGTGACGCGACCGTCAAACCGAATCCTTCGAAAACCGAAGCGTTACAGAATACGGCCCCAGTATCGCGTAAGAAATATTGCAGTACAGAAGAGGCAGTTGTAGTATATGTGTGGCGGAATGCATATGGTTGAGTGCGTAGCTCCACCAGTTTTAAGGAAACAAATGTTTTTGAGCCCTGTACTTTGTTTTAGAAGCCGTGGTGGTTAGTCGGTTGTTCAAATTGTAGCACATATCGTCACTGAACCAGAACTGGTGCCTGCATTTCCAGTGCTGCTTTACTTCACATATATGCCACGCAATCTTTTATTCTTCCGAAAATTAACTTGTCAGTAGTTCATTACCAGCATTAGTGTTTTTTTTGCCTTACCTTTTTCAATGTGATATGTCGTAGCAGCTCCTGCACGTTCCATAAACTGTGCTTTCAAGTTAACGCAACGGCCACATTTTTTTAGTTGTGCTATGTCTTTTCATTTTAGCTGCTTAGCTGGACGGAACTTAGCGTGCGAACGCCCTATGTACATATAATTTTTGACATTCTTCTGCAGGATGTGGGCCTTTGAAAGATCAGCTGATGGAAAAAAATAAACGTCTGTGTTGCACGGCAAGGCATGTGAATGACGTGAAAGCATGGATAGAAACGGTGCCTCCCTGTTGGAATTGCACCATCTCGCTTCCCTGAAAGGACCTAGGTGCTGCGGAAGTACTTGACTGATCTGCTCGGTAGTTAGTCTGTGCTTATGTTTCGTACTTATCTTTATTAAAATCGATGCTATGTCTGGCCACATTGCCAAAATGGTGAAATGCACGCCGTGTATTTAGAACCGCAAACATGAAACACCTATGCCATGATAAAATCAAACTCATATTTCATTCCTCTTCAATAGTCATATATTATTGTTTTGAAGAGCATAGTCATGATTATGATGTGCGAAGTCATGAGTTGCTCATAATATGTTAGGGTTGAGACGTGAACGTTTTTTTACTGCCCACAATTTGTAATGCGGCACTTTAGTATTTAGTGGTATGCTGAAGCTACTTTTGCATGAGCAAGTATACATCAATAAATATACCACAATTTTAATGGTTGATCTAAGCTTTTCTGAAATAATGGTAGTAATGTGCTCTATGCTATAGAAGAACTTTTTGTGGGCCTAGTTGGTGCATACTTGATAAACTTTTTAGAGCGAAAACAAGAGACACGGAACAAAAGAGAGGTGAAACACAGGACAGGCGCTTGTGCCGTGTTTGCGCTCTAAAAAGTTTATCTCTATGCTGTATTTTTCAGCATCGCCATTGTGACAGTCTGCCTCACCATTTGACCTGTTGTGGGATCCCACAAGACACGCCTTGTTCCTCGGCCGGTTACTAAACTTCTGCAGGCCCCATGAAAGCCAACTGTCATCCGCATCGAATGAAATAAATTCATTGTTCCGGCCTTCATAATTCATCTTAGGATTAAGCTAGAACCAGAGCAAGAACAGCGTATATTCTAGAAGGATTTACCACTCCATACCTTCGGGTGCCTACATGCGACAGTCTACAACTAGAACACGGATGATGTTTTATTCTAGAATAGCTTTGTCGGTAGTACTACTGATTGTGTTTGTAGGATCAGAGCCTACGCTGTTTTTTTTTCAATCCTATCAGAACACAAAAGAACGAAGACATATGTTAATTTATTGTTTCAGAAATTTTCACTTGGATTGACCAAAAATAATTCAGGCGTACAGATTGTTTTATTAAATAAAGCTTAAGAAAACAAACCTGGATGAAAAATACAGACTTCAGCTTAAGGTGCCTATGAAGGCAGATGTATGCAAAATGTCTTTAGTGGTGATGTTTGAGCTGGTAGGATGTCAGAAAGGAGGTAGAGGTTTCAGCTAGAATAGTGCGACAACTACAGTGCAGCAGGACACATTAACTGGAGCTCTTCTCTGTTTGCACACCAATGCAAGCGCAGGACACCCGGAAAGACAGTTGCTCTGCCTGGTTGTGTTGGAAGCCTGGTTCCTGCATAAGAGAAGGGGTTGGTGATAAACATATAATAACAACCTGCATAATTTTTTTCTGATATTAACGCACATAAAAACTAGCCTGGGTACTATAAGCGTTTTCTTCAGTTTACTTTTCGCAGTAAATACAATTGTTAAAGATTTTCATTGTGCTCTGGAAGCCGATTTTGTTTTATACATTGATGATGTATCGTGCCGCGCTTCAACTGATGCTGCTTTGTACGATCACCCGCGAGAAACACGTCAATGCACTGGCGCCGATAGTAGTTTCGGAGCACTCGTACGAAGAATACACGTATGCAGGTCATCAACTGGCTCATGCACGGAATAAGACGACAGGTCACTGCACTAGCTGGCAGTCTTCTTGACAGGACGGCCGATCTGTCTCGGTGCCGCAGTAGAATTACTCCGTTGCCGAAGTGCTCCAGAGGATTGCACCGGTCCGTAAAACGATGCCCTTGAAAATGCGCAGCATCGTTAACGAAAGAAAATCTGCGGAGGCAACTGGCGTCCATCCGAAAAAGCCGACGAGGTGAGTGACATCACAACGCATCCATGTTTGCCCACTAACTGCACTCAAGGCGCGATTCAAGGTATAGCTGCGAGGCTACCTTGAGATTCTCGACTAAAACGCTCGAGGGTTCCTTCACTCAAGGCGCGTTTGGAGTGGAGGGCGATTTGTGAAATGCAAAGCCGCCCTCAGGGAGCATTTCCAGTGGAGGGTCGAGTCGAAGTGCTTTTGTGAATACGGGGGTTAAGCTTCGCCTTTAAGAGTAGAACGCGATAGCGTTATCGGGACCCGTTCGCATCGCATCGTTCGGATAAGGCAAGTAGGCTTCATTCATTGTAACACTGAACGTGGGAAAGCCACCTTACAAAGACCAAGCTTACACCGATCCGCTCAAAGCCGACTTCACTTTTAAACTGAAATACATTGCTGAAAAGACATTTTTCCAGGGGCAATATAAGTGGTCTTACTATTAAAATGTTAACACCCTAGCACTTTTTTTATTATTTTAGGTTTGCTTTTGCGCAACGCGCGCAGGCCTGGTAGAAATGCTGGAAAAGTGGTTTGTGTTTGAGTTTCCTCGTAGCTGAATTAGGTTTTGTCGTACATTCAAATTACAATCCGACGCGGATTGGTAAACAGTCCGACGGCGAATCCGACGCCGAATGGTAAAGCCGTACTTTACCTTTTTTTCTGACCGATTTACTGCGAGAAATTCAATTTTTGTTGACCAAAACCTTGCACCACGTGGAGGGCCTGCGCAGTCGATGTGGTTGGATGACTTTCTCAGCCACTCTCGAACACGCTGGTTGCAGACGCCGGATTTTCTGCGACACGGGGCCCTAAACGCTATCGCGTTAAAATCTGTGCACCTAAATGCATCCCGGGTATCAGCAGGTTACAAAGTTTAACACGGCGTTAAAATTCAAAGCGGTTCATTGCTGAGGAAAACTGCTGGTTGGAGAGGTACATGCTCACGATACAGGGTAGGGAAGTATTTGTTTCGTTCTGCTTCGATTTCATGACACCGAAGAAGAATATGTATAACTGTAAGACTATTGCCGCACCTACTACATGTTGGGTGATCACTTCCAGGGACTAGGTAAGAGTGAGGCTGCAGGTATGCCCTTTTCTCACTCTACAACGAAGCACTTCTTTTGTCTTTCTGTCCTGTTGGATAGCCAGTTCCCTAATTTTGGCTTTATCATCTGCAGCTTATTTGAAACTTCAATACCCCACTGCATTTGGCAGTACTTTCTCAACTGCTGCCGCAAGAGGGGTTTAAGGTCTGTGGCCTCTATGGCTGCATTTATGCCTGTATCACTGAGAGCCACTGATGTAGCGTTTTCATCTGCAGCTACATTGTCTTTTATGTCTCTGTTGCCAGGTGCACAGCTAATGACAATGTATTGGTTACACATGTGCACAGCGTACCGCAATCTGTACAGCTCATTAAAAACAGGGTTCTTATATTCTCGTAAGCTCTTAGGGCTGTAACAACCCTCAGTGAGTTCTTGAACACAAAAGCTTTAGTGACATTTGTTTGCTTTATATATTTGACGGCGGTGAGTATCGCTTATGTTTTCGCAGTGAATATACGGGCGTGTGGATTCAATACACCGGATGTTGACGACGCTCCCACAGCTGCATAAGCCACACCAGAGAGAGGCTTGAAAGCATCTGTGTAAAATTCTGCGCAGCACTACTTCGTACGAAGTTCAAGGAAGTGAGAGCATATATGCGTTTCAGGTGCACGCTTTGCTATTTGTGCAAAAGATTTGACGCACTCGACTGTCTGCAGTTCCCAGGGTGGTGAAAAGCGAGTAGGAGTCATTAGGACACTTTCTTGAATAGGACGGCTATTTCTTCTGTCAATGCTTCCAAACGCAGGGGCAAAGGAGTCCTCATAGCTGAGTGACAGCGATAAAGCCTGACAGTGGATACGTCGCAAACGATTGAGTGACACGGATGTTCAGCATTTGATTCTACCTTAAGGAAGTACGAGAAAGCTAAATATTTTCTTTGGAGACTTATGAACCATTCATTGGACTCAATATACAGGCTTTCTACAGGACTAGTCCTGAAGGCACCTGTGGCCAGGCGGATATCCAGGTGGTGAACAGGATCCGGAATCTTTAAAGCACTTGGCGCAGCAGACTGATATATTAATGGCACCGTAGTCAAGAGGTGATCGTAAGAGATTCTTATGCAGGCTCAGGAGGCATCGCCTGTCACTTCACCAGGATGTGCGGGGCAGGAGCTTCAGTAGATTCATTGTTTTGAGGCATTTTGGTTTAGGATTTTTCTGGTGTGGGATGAAACTTAGTTTGTAATCTAAGTTTATATAGTCGAACCCGGATATATCAAACTAAATATAACGAATTATTATGTATATGAAGCAGCTGTAAAATGTACTTGAAAGTTTTTGTAGAAAATGTATTTTCGTATATCGAATTACCTATATATCGGACATTTTTGTGATCCCCTTCAAATTCGATATGTCCGGGTTCGACTGTACCTAAACATTTATGTTGAGAGCGCACCGATAGACGTTCCCCAATTCAGATATATATCGGGATCCGCTCATATTCCCCTCTTGTTTGAGATGAGGATGTAGTTACATTTATGTGGGTTTATACCCTCATAAAGCCATGCTCATCCGCCCCTTTCCAGAGCTTGTTCCAAAGCTCTACCTCTCGCTCGTAGATTGCAAAATTGCGTGATTTGAGTCCAATCTCCACAACGTACACATATACAGAATCAATGATTGTGCGCGGTATAACGGTATGGAAATAATTCATTTGTACAATGTGGAGAGTACAGCTCAGCACCCCACCTTGAAGTACATTTGTCTCCTCAGTGAATGGTCGGGATGGGACTATGCCAACTCTTACACAAAATTTTCTATTAGATCATTTTTGATAACGCTCAGCACGTTGCCGCGGATACCCATTCCAGACGAAACACGGATAACTCCAAAGCGCCACGTAGTATCGTAGGCCTCCATTTCAAGAAATACTGATAGGAAAAATGGCTTGTGCATAAAGGCATCCCGGAGGTTCCCCTCCATACGGACAAAATGGTCTATAGTGTACTTACATTCCCACAGTATTTTGCTATTTTGAAGATAATGGATCAAGCGCCGGTGTACCATTTTCTCAAAGACGTTGCACAGACAGCTTGTCAACGCTATGGATCTGTAGCTGACAGCTAACGAAGGGTCCTTGCTCACTTTGAGAATTAGGATTACGATCGCTTGTTTCCAAGCGGACGGAATGGGACCTGTAGACCACATGTCATTGAAAAGTGACAGGAATGTTTTGTGCGTTTCAAGTTTTAAGTATTTAATCGTGTCGTACACTATTCCGTCGGTTCCGGGGGCATATTTGTTGCTATAAATCAGTGAAGCCTGAAATTCAGCCATGTTAAATGAGACGCAGGAGCCCTTGCGGGGGCAGATGAAATGATGACGGCTGGCTGCGCGCAACGTTCACTTTAAGACAAGCAGATGTATTTCCCACTGCAGGTGCTCCTTATACATGCCATTGACTGCGAGTGCTCGTAGTCATCCACTAAAATTTGTTTATGTGTTTAATTTGAGCGCGTGACAGCACACGTAAATGGTAGTTAGTAAGCGACTGCTTACTTCAGTTTATATTGCCCATATAGTTACAAGCGTTAGCTTGCGTATTTGTCAAATATGTTACTCTCAGCGTTTCTTCGGACGAAACTGCGCATTTGTTTTGCTACTTTTTTCTTTTAATGCGAATGGCATTCTTTGCGTACTTCAGCCGTGTTAAGCCTATCTATCTATCTATCATGTAGCTTCCAACGCCGAACCAGTCGCCCACATTATCTACGTGATTAGGTCGCAAGGTATGTTCTGCTGGTCGTTTTGCTGCCGTAGTCTTTCCATCGTCGTCATTGCAACTTTGTCATCCAACTCTCGGCATGCCGTTGTCATCACGCTATTGTTGGCACACAGTTGTCGTAATTCCGTCGTCGGGACGCTGTCGTTTTATCAAGACATTACTTTATTAACGTCATCCCATTGTCGTAATGCCATGGTCGTCATATCTCCTTCCTCGTGCCATTAATGTCAATCTTTCTCCGCCACTCTCTCATAGTCATACGGTCATCATTCAACCGTAAATAAACCGCCCATACCGTCATCGTCAGGGAGTCGCTATCATGAATCAGTTGTCAGACCTTCGTCGGCATGCTATTGTGGACATGCAATCGTCGTCACACCAGGTTCGTCATCAGACTGTCGTTATGCCGTAGCTCTCACGTTAGCGTCGTCATAGACGTTTCATTATACAATCATCGTTACACCATTGTCATTATAAGCTCGTCGTCATCTCATTGTCTTCATGCCATTGTCATGCCATCGTCATCAATGCGTCGTCGTCATGCATTCGTTGTCATAGCGTCGACGTGATGCCGTCGTGGTGGA